>NC_066580.1:453928436-454035936 GCF_024323335.1 Lathyrus oleraceus
GTTCATGAGATAGGTGAAAGTTCGGTTAAGGGAAAAAGTCTGCTAAGAAAGGATGTACCAGTAATATCCCTGCTATGAAAACTATGAATGTCTCTCAAGTTCCCAATGTTGTTGCTGTTGTTTTTCCATCAACAAACAATGAAAAGGTTGATATGCAGGTTGTTAAGAAAGAATATGTTTATACTACATATGTTAATAGAATTGACATGGAAATTACGAAAGAAATCATGAAGAAGAAAGATACACATGCTAAAAAGTGTGTTGTAAAGAAAAAACGTGTTGGCAAGAACAATTATGTTGGAAAATATGTGCATAACAAAGGAAACAACAATATGTAAAAAATGCACGGGTCTCAAATCAAGTTACTGAAGAATGGATGATGGGGAATAAATAATATTCTTGGAAGATCCACATAGGGAATGCAAAAACCAGCACAACTAATGTTATGGTGTGCATATATTTATATTTGATCTACTGTGTCATACTTGAAAGAGTTTATAACTTGTAGTGTTGTGCATTTTGTATCTCTGCAGTATTTTCCAAGAAAAATATCAAAAAAATGCATAAGAACAAATCTAAAAGAGATCAAAGTTGGAGATGTTGAAGGAGACAAAATCTTCAAATGTCAGGTTCGCACTGTAAGACGGAAGAACGAACCAAGCACGTATGAAAAGTACATTGCTAAAGGATGGTATGAGTTTACAAAGAGTAAAAACCTTTGTGATGGTGATACTTTTGTCTAGAGTATGGGGAATTTTTCTCCTTGCGTGCATGTAAAATTATAGAGGAGTTTATGTGTGCACATGTCATTGGAATCAGCTGCTATGATGATAATGTCATGTGGTTTTAACTTGGTGTGGATGATCTGTTTCAGTTTTCTTATAAACTTATTTTGAATGTAATTTTGGCATGTTTGAATCAAAGGCTAATTAGTACATTAGTGATATGAATATTTATGTATTGTGTTACTAAACTGGTTAATTTTAATGTAGTAGTTGTCATATGTATTATTTCTAGGTTTTTTATATGTTATATTTATAATATTTGAAAACTCATGTTTAGTATTATATACTTTCATTTTCTATGATTTGAAGTTCAACATAACTATATATTACCATGAGTTAGTATTGCAAATAAATTTAAAAAATTTATGTTATAAATCAACTATAATATACTTCAATATCACCAACATCTTTAAAATATATATATATATATATATAATATATATATATATATATATATATATATATAATATATATATATATATATATATATATATATATATATACACCATGTATAACCAAATATAATATTAATTGTGATGTGTTAATTATTATATTCATTGAGTGTTTGTAATTTACTTATTAGTATACCATAATCATATCTAATTATTACCAAATATAAATACATTATTATTAAAAAAATGATCATAACTAATTATTAGCAAATATAATAATAATGAACACATGTATTTTGATTGAATATTACAATTTTATGATTACATTGTGCCAATGTAAAACGGGCAGGCCCAAGTTTACACCTCTCTCTCTCTCTCAATATATATATATATATATATATATATATATATATAATATATATATATATATATATATATATATTATATATATATATATATATATATATATATATATTAGGGATTAGTGTTTCAATATATTATTTTTATGAAACTATCTCCAATGGTGAAGTTCGGGGAATGCTATGTTTCATCTTCTTCCTGTATATATGTTTTCTATGCCTTTCATTTCATAACAAATCTTTCTTTCCCAACCCTCAAATGGTAATCAATGTCTAAATATGGTCTACAATTATAGTAAACTTAAAATATCGACATTTCTTATATGATTGGTGCATCTAAAATCTAAATTTGTTTTCACTTGAAAAATTTATTGTCACTATCGTTGCAGTAACCCCCATGAAGACATGATGAGATACGTGCGTAGGATACAAAAATAGTTTGATGAAGAGCAAGACAAAAAAATTGAATCTCTCATAAAAGATGGTTTTCTTGATGAGGCATACAAAACGACTGATTATAGCAGTGATGTAGAATGGAAGTCCAACATAACAGAAACTAATATGTTAGGACAAAATGACTCGGTACTTCTATATAAGATTGATTATGGTTGATTCTTTTTTTTTTTTTATGTTTTAACTTGATAGTTTATTGTGTTATGTCATTTTTGTAGTATATTTCAAATGATGTATCAAGGAAATATTTTGGTAAAGAGCAAAATTCAATAAAGATGGTAGATCTGAAAGCTGGCAAATGTTATAATTATATCATACATAGGGCTAGAAGGGATGACAACGAGAAAATAATTGGGCACTTATGGTACGAATATGCAAAAGAGAAAAAGCTTGAATCAAGATATTTGTTGTTATTTAACATGACTCCCTTTTCAAATGTGATGTATGTCCATTTGGTGAAAGGTTGATGTGTTGGTTTGGTGTTTCACAGATATAAATTAAGTTCTGGTTGATTTTGATGTTGTATAAGTTATATAATCAAGTTATGGTTAGTTATACATGCCATAAGATTTGTTTCGTCTATATTAGTTTTAAGATATTCAGTCTTTGTAATGAATTTACTGTTGTATGATGTTATGTACTTAGGATAATATCAAACTAATATATGTTTGTGTTTTAGTTGTTGAATTTGCTCTTCACCAAACTATTTTTGTATCCTACGCACGTATCTCATCACGTGTTCATGGGGGTTACTGCAACGACAGTGACATTAAATCTTTTCCAATGAAAACAAATTTAGATTTTAGATGCATAAATCATGTTAGATTTAGTTTGCATCGATTACATATATCATCTCATGTTGTATATGACATAATAATATGGTAGAAAACACTTTGCTTATAAATATATGAAAAAAATAAATCTGTTGGGAAATAAGTTGTTCAGAAATGATATAATCGAACAATTACGTTATAATTGAATATAGATATTAAAATGAAACTAAATTGCAGTTAAGTCAAAATTAATATATGAAAACACCTATTAAATGGATACTTTGTAAGTTACATTCTACACATTTTCAAAAACTTCTTTGAGGACAACATTGGTGGTAGTCTGTAACTTCTTTGAATTCCTCTAACTTCTCACTTGTATCAATGTTACTTGAATTCCTCTTTATGTTTCCAATATAATTAACAGATGTATCAAATTAAATCTAACATGAACATAAATGAACTATAGTTTGAGTATATATTCATATTGAACACTATATGTATATTGAACATAAGTAATTTTGACATGTAAAAATAATTTGAAACCCAAAACATATGAATCAAATATGTTCAAGAGCAATGTATAGAGCAATGCAGCAAGTATAAGTATCTATATCACTTGTGCAATAACATATACAAATTAAAGTATCAAGGAGAACTTAAATCAGCGACAAATAAACACCAAGCCATCAATAATTGCACTCAATATAAAGTTTATGTAACCTAAAAATTCATACACAAACACATCATAGAGGATAGATTTGTTTACATAATCTGAGCATATGCACTATTGTAATATTTGTATATCTATTAGTAATAAGATATCTCTAGTTTAGTTGTGAATCTATCCTAAACTTCCTGTTATAAAGAATGTAGTCAATTATTCAAGTGTTATTGCATATGCAGGGAGAAACCAATCGTATGACAGTGGAAAGTAACCGCAAACTAATTATAATCCACATTTGAACTTAATTAATTAGTATTAGTCTTTGTATGACAGGAAACCTCAATAGGTAATTCAAGAGATAAAATAAATAAAAAAACTCAGATACTTGAAATTCATATAGCATTAAAGCAAAGCAATTCACTTCATAACATTAGATATCCAAATGTTGTTTACCATAATAAAAAACAAAGGTAATATAAGAAGCTTGATAAGTCACAATACTCCAAAGATTGTTTAGGTTGATCACCAACCAACTCTAACTACACAACTTAAACTAACAATTTAATTAAAAAAACATCTAGCAGTTTTATTCAAGTATGATACTAAAGCTTCATTTCTCCTTTTTAACATCCTTCAACAGTTTTTTAGATGACAACTGAACATTCTCCATATCATATAGAGATTCATCTTCAGACCTTTTTGAAGGAGTGAGTCCTAAATTAGCACCAACAGGGTCATAGTCAGCACACACAGACATAAATTCATGTGGAAAAATAAACCCAAATAAGTAATATTGAAAATACTGTTAACATTGGATAAACCAGTTAAAAAGATAACAACAAATGATAAATATATGAAATTACAGAGTCAATTGCATCATCATCATGAGATGATGGTTCATTAGGGTTTAGTTTGGACGTATGCTAAAAAAGAAGAAAGATAATTTTTTTTACCATATTATATAAAACTCTACAACCACATAGGTTAATGTTTAATATAAGAGCACCTCTTCAGTTTGGAATTGGTCCCTTAACTTTTTAATAGAATCTTCACCATATTTGAAACTAACAACATATAATCTACCACAGTTAGGCTAATAAACAATCCTGATTGCTAACTCCTTATTCAACATTGAGTCCAATGAATATTGTAATTCAAGTGGATCGTCTTCACTAGCCTAAAAAATGAACATATCCACAAACAATTAGAATATATATCTCAACTTATAATCACTTTAACACATACATATAAATACCTAAACTAACTTTGTCTTCAAATCATTGGCTGATTTTCCAATAAGCTTTGCACACTCCCAAAAGATAAATTTGGCTTCACGTTTGCCGTCGAAAGAATGAACCTCAAGTTTCTACCTATGTCAACAAATAACATAAATAAGATAACATATACAACATCGATACATATTAACATGTTTAGTGCAAAATCAGTTAAACATGTATAACACCTTGGTACAGTTTTTGAGTTTCATGGTTTGCATAACACATAAACTTCCCATCTTTGTGTGTCACACTTTTAGTACATTGGTCACAATCACAACCTTGATAATACCACCCAGATTGTTCAGCTTCAATTTTTTTCAATTTGGCAATAGTCATGATGGTTTATTTATTCATGATATAGTATATTGCAGTCAGAGATATGAGTTAATATTAAATAGATATAGAAACTTAGTTATCAATATATAGAACCAACATAATAAAATATGATACACTTACGTATTGCAGATTGAGAATATCAGAAACACTCATTACTTATTCCTTCCATGTGGATTTATCATGGTCGGAGTATTGAGAGTTTTGAGTAACATCATTTTAGAAGAAAGAACTTGATAATAGAGGTACATCTCCTTTGAAACTGGACATAGTATAAGTTATAAATGGATGTCAGACAAAAATTAAATAGAAGAGACCAAAGATGCATGTACCTTTCTTTGAACTTCTTAATTTCATCGATGTTAAAGTCATTAATTGACAACTTTGTCTCATTCCATGCATTCGACATAGTCAATGGAAAATTTCCTAAAGATGTGCAAAATAGGATACTTTATTTGAGGCATATTAGAAGCATGATAATCAACATTTGCATAATATCACTTAAAAAGCAGGAATATAATTACCTTATGCTCCTTTTATCCTTGCATTCTGCAACAACATAATAACATGTCCATCTGATTTGTCATTGTTGTACAAAATAACATAATTGCGATGCAAGATCATCCCATAATGTACAGTGAGCGACAAAACTACTGAGATTCAACATTACAGAAAATGGTTAATTGAGTTTAATAATCATAATATAGCATAATACACACATAATGATAGAAACAAAAAGTGTACATCAGAATTCATTATTACCTCATGTCTGACATCGTAAAAACAACTTTGTTTTTGCTATGTGTACCATTCAATTGAACTTGAAGTACTTCATTAACTCCCCCAATTACATCTAAGAATGAATCAATAAACCAAATAAATGAAGCAAAATTAAATAGCTATTAACAATTTATCAAAAGAAACCGATAATATATTACCAACTAAAATTTATGGTCGAAACTTCCCCGCGAGCATATCTTTGAAAATTGTGAACCTAAAATTGTTTAGAGGAATGTCTGGAAAATCTGCAGCCCTTGCAGAAGTTGCTCCATACAAAATCAGCTTAAACTTATGTGTTGTAGTCTTTAATGTCAAATCATTTTTAGCCACCTTGAAGTTTTGAATGATGTATGTTTTTCCTATTTTAAAAGTATATTTATGCTTTGGAACCAAATCTGGTGGTACAATAACTTGAATCATGTCTTTCTAAAAAATCAATAAAAAATGAACAAACATATCAATCCCAAAACATAACAATAAAATATCTACGGTTAAGATATCAGTTGTCCGTAAAAAATTGCTTAAACAATGAAGAGATTGACTTTAAAAATTCAAACTGTAATGTGTATTTACATGATACCTTCGAATCAATCACCACCATTTTCAAATGTTCTTTGTTAGCAATGGTTGTAGCAGATCACAAATCTTTGATTCTAACAACAATTTTCCATAAATCCTTAGAATAATTTATGTTCTTAATATCTTCAACTGGACGAGCCATTCTAAAATGTATAGAAGTTGCAATAAAAACATGAATCAGAAAAACTTCCACAGCACAGATATAAACAAATTTCATTTGAACGAAAAATTGAAACAAATGAACGAAGCACGAAGAAGGACGACGAAGGAGAAAGAAGAAGAAAAAAGCATGAAAAAGAAGCATACCAACTTGGACGATGGAGAACAAACGTGATCACATTCATTTTGACGATTAACCGGAACATTAGAGGAAGAAGAAGCGAAGCGATGGAGGAAGAAGGGAAGCATAAATAATGAAGTTGGGAGTGAGATTGAGATGTTCGGTTGATGATATAAAGAGTGCATAATATGCAATGTAAAGTAAATTCCCAATATTATAATAATGAGTGCATAGTGTGTTGTGTAAAATAAATTATATATATTGTAAACCTAAAATGTCTTCACGTATACTATTATTGGAGTAAAATTTGAATTTTAATCAAATAGACTGAATTGTAAGTAATAGTCACTTCAGTATACTAATATTTTATAAATTAAATATTAGATTATATAAAAAGGGATGTCAGATCAAATTAAAAGCTTGTCAGTTAAAAGTTTTGTTAGCTTGGAAATGAGTTTGAATTTTTGGGCCACACTTGAATTTATATAGAACTACGCTCTGGATATATTACCTACAGTCCAAACTTACTTTCCAAACTTCCTTTTTTTTTTTCAAAAATCAATTTTTGACTTTATAAATTAATTATTTCTTCCAAATGAATTGATAAATTAATTTTCATAGTGCTTTCTCAAGAATTTATATCATTTTATAAACTTCTCGTAGAGTATAATTATAGTTGATTTTTATTATTATACGATAATCTATCAACGGTATCAAGAAATAGAATGGAAGTAGAAGATAAATAAGTTATATTTTTGAAGAAGTTAAAAAATAAACTCCATGCATTTTATGTAAACAACATGAGTGTTTCATCGTGGTTCGGTTTTAGTACTGCTTTTCCTAAATATCCTATGGATCTTGCGTTTAATTTACTTACGTAGTTTGTGGGGGTATGGATACAATTGTATGGGTACGAGGTAAAATTTTCAGAAATGAGTTTGAATTTTTGGACCCAACTTGAATTTATATAGAACTACGCTGTTATGGATATATTATCTACGGTCCAAACTTACTTTCCAAACTTCCTTTTTTTTTCAGAATTAATTTTTGACTTTATAAATTAATTATTTCTTTCAAATGAATTGATAAATTAATTTTCATAGTGCTTTCTCAAGAATTTATATCATTTTATAAACTTCTCGTAGAGTATAATTATAGTTGATTTTTATTATTATACGATAATCTATCAACCGTATCAAGAAATAGAATGGAAGTAGAAGATAAATAAGTTATATTTTTGAAGAAGTTAAAATATAAACTCCATGCATTTTATGTAAACAACATGAGTGTTTCATCGTGGTTGGGTTTTAGTACTGCTTTTCCTAAATATCCTATGGATCTTGCGTTTAATTTACTTACTTAAGCGTGTGAAGAGTTAGTTTTTCTAACTAACTATCCTAACAATGTTTAACTAATCCTAACTAACATTTAAAAAGTAGTTACACTCTTTTGGTTATTTTTAATACTCTCCCACAAATTCATGGATGTTGAAGAGGAACAATATTGAGTTTTGTTCTAAATCTTAAAGAAAGTTGGATGGCTAAGGTTTTGTAAGAGCATAAGTTATTTGTGCATGTCCTGGAACATGTTGAATATGGAGCTTGCTTACTACTAATCTCTCATAAACAAAATGGATGTCAAGCTTTATATGTATAGTCCTAGCATATAATATAGTTGATTGTCACACAATAATGTTGGTGTAAGATACTTGATGTGCAACTTAATCCAGAGTGACTCAATCTATAACAAATCAAATGTAGCATGTTCCAAGGCCCTATACTTTCTGCGTTTTTAATTTTATTTGTTTGCGGTGTGATTTATGCTGTTAGGATAGTTTTGTTTGAATAAATTGCATTCACTCTTGTTAAACTTTCCGAAAATTGAGTTGTATAAAAAACATTCTTTTCGAATAAGCTTGTCATTGTGTTTTTCTTTTAGAAAGTATATAGGATTAAAATGGGGATTGGCTAAGTTTAAGGGCTAGTGAAAAGCTGATAAAATCAATATTATCCAAACACCATTAGTATCCTGAGTAGGTCATGAGTTTAACGTGTGTTTTGTACCATAATGCTTAGATTCTGAAAAATACCTTTATGATTTGTTGATATTGAATGTCTGACATACATTTGATTCTTTTGTTATTGATAGTCGATTGAGAAAGAAAGAAAAAAGAGATAACAAATGGCGATAAAAGGCGATTGCACCCTCTAAGTTAGGTAGTCCTCACCCGACTATTCATCCCAACAGTGGTTGAACTAAAACGTCGAACTATAAATGTCAATAAATAAACATACAAAAGTGTGCAAAAATTTCATCTGCAGAAATAAAAATCTTCTCTCGATCTATCTCATACATGTGATGATGATTATTATTCTAAAAATGTCTTAATTTGATTGTCAAACGAAAAGGAAGGGAAAATCGAAGAAGAGACTTAAGTTCAAAGTGTAGCTAGAGAAATGACTAAAGTAGGAAACTTTTAACTGTATTCATGGTTTTGTGTTCTTGTAATACTTTTTGTGTTGGTAAGTACGGGGGGGACTTAGGTCTTAGTCGATTGAAATGAAAAACCACATATGAGTATAAATGATTTCATCTTGTGAGCTTTTGAAAAGTGAAAACCGCTTGATCCAAAAAAATTCTAAGCAAGATTGTTGCTTGAGAACAAGCGCAACAGTTCAAGTTTGGGGGTATTTGATAAGCGGTGAAAGCATCATGTTTCTTGTCTATTTTATTTCCATTTTCATGAGTGTTTGCATCATTTTAGTTCTATTTTATGTGTTGTCTCCTTTTTGTTTTTCAGGTAATAAGAGGTCAATGGATCGAATCTGAGCAAGAAAGGCTAAAGATCGAGCAAATATGGGCTCTTCCCATACAAATTTTTGAGACCAACACGGCCTGGCCGTGTCCTATGACACTGGTCGTGTTGGCCCCTTTGAGACACCCCCTTACAAGCAAACTGAGGCTGACACAACCAACTCATGTTCCCTGACATGACCCGTGTCAGTCCTCAGACAATTATAAACTTTTGATTTTGGGGCAGTTTTTGTGACCTTTGGGCATCCATAACCCCATAAGACATTATGTTAATGATTAATGATGATTAATCAAGAACTTAAGGGGATATTATATGAATTTTGGAAGTTCGAAACCGACTCTTTTCATCCATAAGTATCCATTATTGTATTAACTTGAATTTAAGAGTGATTTAAGGCTTGTTTTAGTATAAATAAGACTCTAGGGCGTCAAGCAAAAGGGGAGAGACCTAAGGGTGACACTTAGGTACCATCCATCACCTCTACCACTATCATTCCATACACTTGTTATTTTCTTGAGTTCTTATCTTATGTTCTTGCTACTCTCTTGTAATTTCTACACATTTGGTATTGCAAACTTGCCTTCATTTTCATATTTTAAGTTTTTATTGCATTTACTTGTTTTAATTTATTTATTTCTCTTGCAAATGTCTCTAGATATTATTATTGTTATTGATCACCTCACCATATGTGATTAGTCCCTTAAGGACAAAGAGTTGTGAGAGCTTATCTCATGACAATCTTAATGAATTTATCCGCTAGATATTACAAGAAATTTTTTTAGTATCTTTTTATTTTAGAATCTGAGCTACAATTCACACGTCTATGTTGGATGCAAAAGCAAAGACAGCATAGAGGCCAATCATGTATCTAAAGATAATGATTTGATATCCGAAAGCGAATTACTAAACAATAAGGTAGCGAGGCACCCGCCGTGACAAGACAACTCACTCTCTATTGAGAAACTCGCTCTCTATTGTTATGGGAATATGTTGTTATGAATTTTATAATTGGGTTACCGAGTTCATATGGATACACAAATGTAATTGTAGTAGTGGATAAGATTACAAATTATGCACACTTTATAGCTATGAAATCTGGTTTCAATAGCAAGTCAGCCACATAGGCATTTATGACACATGTTGTTAAGTTACATGGCATGCCTAAGACAATAGTTTCAGATAGGGACAAGGTTTTCACAAGAATGTTTTGCAAAAACTTGTCTCAATTACAAGGAACAACTTTGGAAATGTCATCATATTATCATCCCCAGTCGGATAGCCAATCTGAGGCACGAAATAAATGTTTAGAAATGTATTTGAGATGTTTCACTTTTGACAATCCAAAAGCTTGATTCAAAGCCTTGACATTGTTTGACTTTTAGTACAACGCGGCATATCATACTAGCATTGGTATGACCCTATTTAAGGCGGTATATGGAAAGACCTTTTGTTACAAACCCAAAAGTTGGGGATGTGTTTCTTGGGCCGTATCCCAATTATGGATAACATTGAAGAAGAAGCATATAAGTTAAAATTGTCGGAAGAGTGGCGCATATATCATGTGTTCCATGTTTCATAGTTAAAACTCTTTCATGTAAATGAAAAAGAGACATACTTACTACTACCCCTTACTGAAGCTGGAAACAGTCCCATAATACACACTTTAGAGATTTTGCAAGCAAAAACAATATTGCAGGGAAGAATCAAAATTCCACAACTACTAATTCAGTGGGATAACACATCTATGGAAGAAGCTACATGGGAAACATGTCAGGCTTTCAACACAATTATCCTACATTTAACCTTGAGGACAAGGTTATTTTCAAAAGGGATGGTGATGTAATGGTCAAGACAATTGGTAGTAAGACCCACAAGGAGAAAGAAAGTGGTGAGAGACGTGGAGAGAGAAGCAATTTTCCAAATGTTTGTTTGAAGGATTACTCACGTGAATGAGGTTTTACATAGCAAGGGAATAATTAACAGAATATAGGCAGAATGTATGGGGTTATTTTCTAATTTACCAGATCCCCTTTTTCCTCTAAGTTGTGCTTTCTATTTTCATGCAATTTTTCATACTCCATAGCTATAAATGTAACACCCCAAATTCGCTTAAATAATTTAATTGAATTATTGAGATTTATTTTATTTAATTATTTGATGTTAGTGTGCATTTAAATAAATAATATGATCTTATGTGTTGATGGGGTGTAGTGGAATTAAGAGGATGTGGTGAGAAAATAGAATAAGTTGGATAATAGTTAGAATAATAATTTTTTTAATTATTATTAATAAAATAAGAAACTAGAGGTAAATAAGAGTTAGTGGAGAAAATAGAGCCAATATGATGGTAAATAAGAGGATAAATGAGGGTATTATTAGAAGTCTCTAATTGAGGAAGATTAGGTTAATGATAAAAAAGGCGAGTAAGAGAGTTGGAGAGTTTTTACGTAAAATCATAATTTGATGAGAAGAGGAAGATGCAAATGCTAGGGCATACGAAGAACTCCATTGAAGATCTTTAAGGAACTTTTGTTGGAAAATCAAGGTAAGGGGGAGAAAGGGATACCAATTTAGGTGTATGCATGATAGAGTAGTGATGAGAATTCCTTAATGTCATTAGGGTTCTAAGCTTTCTTGTGACAATTTATTATATGATGAATTTTCTGGAAATTAGTTGTTGACTTTGTGTTTATAGGTGTTGTTATGATTGAATCAATGTTTGAATAATCATGAATATGTACGTATGAAGTTTTGCCATTGACAAGGGTGTGAAAGCTTGAGTTTTGTTCATGATAATGAGGAAATTGTTACTGAAATTGCTATGAATTATGGTGAAATAAGTGATTTATGTGTTAATGATTATGCTAGTATGATTCACCGTTAAAAATCATCTTTGAGTCTGTTAAATTTGTGTGAAATAATTTGGAATGATACATGAAAATTTTGGGATGAGAGGGATGGAGATCGTGGGAGAAAACTGAGCTTTTTGTGAAAAATAGCATTGTCAATTGATTGACACTCCTAGTCAATCAATTGAATGCCTTCAAAAGTTGAAAAAAATCAAGTTAATTGATTAATAGGGCCAACTCAATTGATTTAAATGCTTAGAAATGTGATTTTAGAAAAAGTTAGTAGCTGGACGTATGTGATGACAATCGATTGACACTCTCACTCAATCAATTCTCCTGGGCCAATTTTCCAAAATTTTGTTGTCTTTTGTTGCGCTATCCAATGATTTTGGTCGTAACGTTCATTCCGTAAGTCCAAATGAGACGCCATTTGAAGCATTGAAAAGCTAACACTCAGAGCTACCATATGGAAGGGATTGGTGAACTGTTTGAATTATAATCATGTGTATCATGTGGCAATGTTTATGCTGACTTGTATGATCGGTTAGAGAATCGTTATGTTTATACGATGATGTGTTGTTGTTTTGATGAAGTAACACAAATGAATGCCTATGAAATTAATTTGGGTGAGTTACAACTATTTTTTGTTGCTTATTGATGTTGTAACATTGATTAATCATTGCGTATGATGAATGATGTGGTTCATAAATGGTGAGATGTGTATGGTGAACCTTTTTGGTGGTAATGCATGTTGTTGAGAGTCATGCATCATGGTGTATGAACTTCGGTCCAGTTTTGGTGTGCCTGGTCTTATGATGGGGATTGGAAGCGAGTAGTTGATTCTATATGGGAACTGGTGGAGCATTACCTGGTGATGGTAACGATTTGGTGTGCTCTGGTTCTATGGTGGGGATCGGGAGCGAGATGAACCCGAGTGTTCATGAATGGTACCGCATGTATAATGAGTCAATTATGGAGTATGTAACACCCCGATAAAATGAGATAATTATTTAAATTGAGTTAATAATATATTTATTAATTTACTTAAATAATTGGAATTATTATTATTGGAATAATAATTATTGGAATATTATTGGGATTATTATTATTGGATTATTTTTATTATTATTATTGGAATAAAAGTAGAAATCAGTAAAAAGGTTCCATTTGGTAAAAAGAGTTATTTTCACGTGAAAAGGGAAAAGAGACAGAAAAGTGGAAAAGGACAAAGCGAACCAGAGAACAAGGGTTGAAGAAAGGAAGAACTTGAAGCTGAAGGATCGCCGGATTAACTCAGGTAAGGGGGGTTTATCATCGTTTAATGGGTATTATGGGATAATATGTCATGGGTAGTGATAAACCATTGATTTACCTCTGATTGGAATAATTGTGCTGAAAATTGTGAACTTTTGGGATGAACGAATTGGATTAAAAATTGAAGGAAATTCGTAGAAATTAGATGTAATAAGGTTAGATTTTGTGAAATCGAATAGGATATGAATTGTGTTAGAGGATATGAACGAATAATGTGTAAAATTGGACTGTGGAAGGTTGAATTGGATAGATCTCGTAGCAGAGAAAGCCATTGCAGATCTGGAAATTCTGGTTTCTGGTCATACGCGTATGGCACTAGGCAATACGCGTATGAGATGGCCTGGTACGCGTATGGCACTAGGCAATACGCGTATGAGATGGCCTGGTACGCGTATGGCACTAGGCAATACGCGTATGGATGAGGAAGATGATGTTTTGAACGTAGTTTGGTCTCTGTTGGTACGCGTATGGGGAAGTGATACGCGTAGCATACGCGTATGAGATGGTGTTACGCGTATGGGCTTGGCCAGGAAATGGGCCATACGCGTATGGGCAGGATTGTGATTTTCCTGAGCTGTTGTTGTGCAGTTTTTCACTGTTCAGCTGGGTAACGTAATTCAGCTGATGTATGATATATTAGGGATCATTTCCCGTTATTTTGAGTAGTATAGGTATTAGTAGAGTGTGCTAATACTGTGGTTGTTCTTTGGCATGATCTGATATGCTTATGTGATAAAATATTGATGATGTGTGATGGTATGCATGAGGCTGTGAATGAATCAGTTATGTGTGCATTTGTGAATAGACTGTTTTATGACTTAGAGTGTGAGCATATGTCTATTCTTGAATTGTGGTTGATGATTTAGCATTGCTAGGTGATTAGCATGCATATGGTGGCCTTTATGGTGGTAGCTAATTCCCATGGTGAGGAATTAGTGAGTTAGTCATTTTGGACTGTTGTTGATTGTTTGCATGCTAGGTGAATTAGCGTGCATAGCATGGCCCTTAGGGTGGTAGCTAATTCCCATGGTGAGGAATTAGTGAGTGAGTCACTAGGTCTCAAATGAGTGGGACTAGTGGGCTTGGTAGCCGTGCCTGGATTTGGACGGTGAGGTGAACTATATGTTCACAAATAGTCGGTACCGCATGCATGGAGTCTCATTGCATTTGTATTGTATGGCGTATAATATGAATGGATGTATTCCAATATTATACGTGTGTTTTGTGGTTGAATTGAGTATGATTTTAGTTGATGTTGCCGTTGCTGAATGTATGATCCGATTAGGGTGATGAATGTGTGAAATTACTTGGCATTACATGTTAATTTATAATGCTTATTATATCGATTGAGGAACTCACCCTTACAACTATTTTTCAGGTAACGAGCAGTGAGTTGAATAGAAGCTAAGGTTCGGAGTCTAGTGAAATTTCCTTAGTGGGTCATGCTCTGGTAGATGTAACATCGGGGCGGGATGTTTTATTATGTTTTCCTTTGATTGTTGAACAACTTTACATGTAATGTATTACATGGTTGAATATTGTTAGTTTGTATTCGCTGCGTATTATGCGAATGTTTTATGTTGATTAAATAAATGAGCATGACAGGATATTTTGGAAAATGGTGAGAAATGATTGTGTGACACCCTTAGTTGCATAATTACTCTGATTGACATATTGCTATTTTAATTAAATAATTTGGGGTATTTTAGAAGGGTGTTACATTAGTGGTATCAGAGCATAGTCGGTCGAGTCGAGTCGTAATTAGTCTGTTTCCCTGTATGTGATAGGTGTTGTGTAACCCTATCAGTACTTATTGTTTTAGCTTGTTGGGTTTTCAGAATAGAGATGGCTGGAAGAGGTAGAGACGATGCTGCGATTGCTGAGGCTCTGGGTATGCTAGCTGGAGTACTTGGAGGGAATCCGAATGTTATGGGAATAGGAGCTGCTCGTCAACTGAGTGAGTTCCAAAAGAACAATCCTCCAATGTTCAAGGGAGCATACGATCCAGATGGTGCTCAGAAGTGGTTGAAGGAGATCGAGAGGATCTTCCGAGTGACTGAGTGTGCCGATAACCAGAAGGTCAGGTTCGGTACGCATATGTTGTCAGAGGAAGCGGACGATTGGTGGGTTGCTACCCGCACTGAGTTGGAAGTTGCTGGGAATGCTGAGATTACTTGGGCAGAGTTCAGAGAGAGATTTCTGAGGAAGTATTTTCCAGAGGATGTTAGAGGAAAGAAAGAGATAGAGTTCTTGGAATTGAAACGGGGTAACCGGTCTGTTACTGAGTATGCTGCTAAGTTCACAGAGTTGTCGAAGTATTACACTCCCTATAACGAGGCTACTGGGGAATTTTCAAAGTGTGTGAAGTTTGAGAACGGGTTACGTCCCGAGATCAAGCAGGCTATTGGGTATCAGCGGATCAGAGTGTTTTCTGACTTGGTTGACTGTTGCAGGATTTTTGAACAGGATTCCAAGGCTAGAGCAGAGAGCTATCAGCAAAGGGTTGATAGGAAAGGCAAGAATCAGAATGATCGTGGGAAACCGTATGCAGCTGGAAAAGGTTTCCAGAGATAGAGTGGGATGAAGAGGCCTAGTGGGGGAGACTCCAGTGCCCCTGCTAAGTGTTACAGATGTGGTCAGGCTGGGCATCGTATCCATGAATGTACCAGTAATGAGAAGAAGTGTTTTAAGTGTGGAAAAGGTGGTCACTTGGCTGCAGAGTGTCGGTTGAAGACTGTAACTTGTTTCAACTGTGGAGAAGTGGGTCATATCAGTCCACAGTGTCCTAAGCCGAAGAAAGAGAACCAGTCAGGAGGCAATGTCTTTGCTTTATCGGGTTCTGAGACTTCTGCAGATGATCGTTTGATCCGAGGTACGTGTTATATTAATGGCTTTCCTCTTGTAGCTATTATCGACACAGGTGCTACTCATTCCTTTATATCTTGGGATTGTGCTGTGAAACTTAAGTTAGAGATATCTGAGATGCGTGGTAGTATGGTGATTGA
This sequence comes from Lathyrus oleraceus, assembly GCF_024323335.1. Classification (NCBI taxonomy): domain Eukaryota; kingdom Viridiplantae; phylum Streptophyta; class Magnoliopsida; order Fabales; family Fabaceae; genus Lathyrus; species Lathyrus oleraceus. The sequence continues at coordinate 453,945,095 of NC_066580.1, forward strand.
TACTCCTGCGAAGGGTTCAGTGACTACTACTTCAGTTTGTTTGGATTGTCCTTTGAGTATTTTTGGTAGAGACTTTGGGATGGACCTAGTGTGTCTTCCACTAGTACAGGTTGATGTTATCCTGGGTATGAACTGGTTGGTGTTTAACCGAGTTTATATCAACTGTTTTGATAAGACTGTGATTTTTCCTGAGATTGAGGAAGGAAAGAGTTTGTTTCTATCAGCAAGGCAGGTGAATGAGGAAGTAGCAGATGGGGCAGAGTTGTTTATGCTATTAGCGACTTTGGAAGCTAAAGATAAACTGGTGATTGGTAATCTAGCCGTGGTGTGTGATTTTCCTGATGTGTTTCCTGAAGAAGTGAATGAATTGCCACCAGAGCGTGAAGTTGAGTTCTCGATTGACTTGGTACCTGGTACTAGGCCGATATCGATGGCTCTGTACCGTATGTCTGCTGTTGAGTTAACTGAATTGAAGAGTCAGTTGGAAGATCTGTTGGATAAGAAATTTATTCGTCCGAGTGTGTCACCGTGGGGTGCACCAGTGTTATTGGTTAAGAAGAAAGAAGGTACTATGAGGTTGTGTGTGGACTACAGGCAACTGAATAAAGTGACGATCAAGAATCGGTATCCTTTGCCGAGGATTGATGATTTGATGGATCAGTTGGTTGGTGCGAGTGTGTTCAGCAAGATAGATTTGAGATCTGGGTATCATCAGATACGTGTGAAAACTGAGGATATTCAGAAGACTGCTTTCAGAACAAGGTATGGACATTATGAGTACTCTGTAATGCCTTTTGGTGTGACTAATGCGCCTGGAGTATTTATGGAGTATATGAATAGGATTTTCCATCCGTATTTAGACAAGTTTGTGGTGGTGTTTATTGACGATATTTTGGTGTATTCGAGATCTGAAGAAGAACATGCTGAGCATTTGAGAATGGTTTTAGAAGTTCTCCGAGAAAAGAAGTTATTTGCTAAACTGTCTAAGTGTGAATTTTGGTTAGAAGAGGTTAGTTTTCTTGGTCATGTGATTTCAAGAGGCGGTGTTGCTGTTGACCCTTCTAAGATAGAAGCGGTATCTAAGTGGGAAGCTCCGAAGTCAGTTTCCGAGATAAGGAGTTTTCTTGGACTTGCAGGCTATTATAGGAAGTTCATTGAGGGATTTTCTAAGTTGGCGTTACCGTTGACGATGTTGACTAGAAAGGGGCAAGCGTTTGTTTGGGACTCAAAGTGTGAAGAAGGTTTCCAAGAGTTAAAGAGAAGGTTGACTACTGCTCCTATTCTAATATTACCGAGTTCGTCGGAATCATTTGAGGTTTACTGTGATGCTTCATTGTTGGGTTTGGGTGGTGTGTTGATGCAGAATAAGCAGGTTATAGCTTATGCTTCGAGACAGCTGAGGGTTCATGAGAGGAACTATCCGACACACGACTTAGAGTTGGCAGCTGTGGTATTTGTTCTGAAGTTATGGAGGCATTACTTGTATGGATCAAGATTTGAGGTTTTCAGTGACCATAAGAGTTTAAAGTATTTGTTTGGTCAGAAAGAGCTGAATATGAGACAGAGGAGATGGTTAGAGTTTCTGAAGGATTATGACTTTGGTTTGAATTACCATCCGGGTAAAGCAAACGTAGTAGCTGATGCATTGAGTCGGAAATCATTGCACATGTCTATGTTAATGGTTAAGGAACTGGATTTAATTGAGCAGTTTAGAGACTTGAGTTTGGGGTGTGAGAGTACTCACAATAGTGTTAAACTGGGAATGTTGAAGTTAACGAGTGGTATTCTGGATGAGATCAGAGAGGGTCAGAAATCCGATGTGCTTTTGGTTGATAAGTTGACTCTAGTGAAACAAGGTCAAGGTGGTGAGTTCAGAGTTGATGAGAATGGTGTGTTGAAATTTGGTGATCGGGTGTGTATTCCGGATGTTACCGAACTTAAGAGGAGTATTCTGGAGGAGGGACATCGTAGTGGCCTGAGTATTCATCCTGGAGCTACGAAGATGTATCAAGATTTGAAAAAGTTATTTTGGTGGCCGGGAATGAAAAGAGAAATTGCGAGTTTTGTTTATTCTTGTTTGACTTGTCAGAAGTCGAAGATTGAGCATCAGAAGCCGTCTGAGCTAATGCAACCGTTGGCTATTCCAGAGTGGAAGTGGGACAGTATCAGTATGGATTTTGTTTCTGGTTTACCGAGGACAAGTAAGAATTTTGAAGCTATTTGGGTGATTGTTGACAGATTGACGAAATCGGCTCATTTCATTCCGATCAGAATGGATTATCCGTTAGAGAGATTAGCTGAGCTGTATATTGAGAAGATTGTAAGTTTGCATGGTATTCCGTCGAGTATTGTTTCGGACCGAGATCCTAGATTTACATCGAAATTCTGGGAAGGTTTGCAGAAGGCTTTGGGAACTAAGCTGAGATTGAGTTCTACATATCATCTGCAGACTGATGGTCAGACTGAGAGGACGATTCAGTCACTAGAGGATCTTTTGAGGGCTTGTGTTTTGGAAAAGGGAGGTGCTTGGGATTGTTATTTGCCTTTGATTGAGTTTACCTACAACAATAGTTTTCATTCGAGCATTGGTATGGCACCGTTTGAAGCTTTGTATGGTAGGAGATGTCGGACACCTTTATGTTGGTATGAGTCCGGTGAGAGTGTTGTGGTTGGACCGGAGATTGTTCAACAGACTACGGAAAAGATTAAGATGATTCAGGAGAAGATGAGAATTGCTCAGAGTCGTCAGAAGAGTTATCACGATAAGAGAAGGAAGTCACTTGAGTTTCAAGAGGGAGATCATGTGTTTCTTCGTGTTACTCCGATAACTGGGGTTGGTCGAGCTTTGAAGTCGAAGAAGTTGACACCTCGATTTATTGGTCCTTATCAGATTTTGGAGAGGATAGGGGAGGTAGCCTATCGTATCGCTTTACCGCCGTCGCTTGCGAATTTGCATGAGGTTTTTCATGTGTCTCAGTTGAGGAGGTACATTCATGATCCGTCGCATGTGGTCCAAGTAGATGATGTCCAGGTGAGAGATAACCTGACCGTTGAAACATCACCTATGAGGATCGAGGATCGAGAGTTGAAGCAGTTGCGGGGTAAAGAGATTGCTTTGGTAAAGGTAGCTTGGGGAGGACCAGCAGGTGGCAATGTGACTTGGGAACTTGAGAGTCAGATGAAGGAGTCTTATCTTGAGTTATTCACTTGAGGTATGTTTTCGAGGACGAAAACTCTTTTAGTGGGGGAGAGTTGTAACACCCCGATAAAATGAGATAATTATTTAAATTGAGTTAATAATATATTTATTAATTTACTTAAATAATTGGAATTATTATTATTGGAATAATAATTATTGGAATATTATTGGGATTATTATTATTGGATTATTTTTATTATTATTATTGGAATAAAAGTAGAAATCAGTAAAAAGGTTCCATTTGGTAAAAAGAGTTATTTTCACGTGAAAAGGGAAAAGAGACAGAAAAGTGGAAAAGGACAAAGCGAACCAGAGAACAAGGGTTGAAGAAAGGAAGAACTTGAAGCTGAAGGATCGCCGGATTAACTCAGGTAAGGGGGGTTTATCATCGTTTAATGGGTATTATGGGATAATATGTCATGGGTAGTGATAAACCATTGATTTACCTCTGATTGGAATAATTGTGCTGAAAATTGTGAACTTTTGGGATGAACGAATTGGATTAAAAATTGAAGGAAATTCGTAGAAATTAGATGTAATAAGGTTAGATTTTGTGAAATCGAATAGGATATGAATTGTGTTAGAGGATATGAACGAATAATGTGTAAAATTGGACTGTGGAAGGTTGAATTGGATAGATCTCGTAGCAGAGAAAGCCATTGCAGATCTGGAAATTCTGGTTTCTGGTCATACGCGTATGGCACTAGGCAATACGCGTATGAGATGGCCTGGTACGCGTATGGCACTAGGCAATACGCGTATGAGATGGCCTGGTACGCGTATGGCACTAGGCAATACGCGTATGGATGAGGAAGATGATGTTTTGAACGTAGTTTGGTCTCTGTTGGTACGCGTATGGGGAAGTGATACGCGTAGCATACGCGTATGAGATGGTGTTACGCGTATGGGCTTGGCCAGGAAATGGGCCATACGCGTATGGACATGGGGCATACGCGTATGGGCAGGATTGTGATTTTCCTGAGCTGTTGTTGTGCAGTTTTTCACTGTTCAGCTGGGTAACGTAATTCAGCTGATGTATGATATATTAGGGATCATTTCCCGTTATTTTGAGTAGTATAGGTATTAGTAGAGTGTGCTAATACTGTGGTTGTTCTTTGGCATGATCTGATATGCTTATGTGATAAAATATTGATGATGTGTGATGGTATGCATGAGGCTGTGAATGAATCAGTTATGTGTGCATTTGTGAATAGACTGTTTTATGACTTAGAGTGTGAGCATATGTCTATTCTTGAATTGTGGTTGATGATTTAGCATTGCTAGGTGATTAGCATGCATATGGTGGCCTTTATGGTGGTAGCTAATTCCCATGGTGAGGAATTAGTGAGTTAGTCATTTTGGACTGTTGTTGATTGTTTGCATGCTAGGTGAATTAGCGTGCATAGCATGGCCCTTGGGGTGGTAGCTAATTCCCATGGTGAGGAATTAGTGAGTGAGTCACTAGGTCTCAAATGAGTGGGACTAGTGGGCTTGGTAGCCGTGCCTGGATTTGGACGGTGAGGTGAACTATATGTTCACAAATAGTCGGTACCGCATGCATGGAGTCTCATTGCATTTGTATTGTATGGCGTATAATATGAATGGATGTATTCCAATATTATACGTGTGTTTTGTGGTTGAATTGAGTATGATTTTAGTTGATGTTGCCGTTGCTGAATGTATGATCCGATTAGGGTGATGAATGTGTGAAATTACTTGGCATTACATGTTAATTTATAATGCTTATTATATCGATTGAGGAACTCACCCTTACAACTATTTTTCAGGTAACGAGCAGTGAGTTGAATAGAAGCTAAGGTTCGGAGTCTAGTGAAATTTCCTTAGTGGGTCATGCTCTGGTAGATGTAACATCGGGGCGGGATGTTTTATTATGTTTTCCTTTGATTGTTGAACAACTTTACATGTAATGTATTACATGGTTGAATATTGTTAGTTTGTATCCGCTGCGTATTATGCGAATGTTTTATGTTGATTAAATAAATGAGCATGACAGGATATTTTGGAAAATGGTGAGAAATGATTGTGTGACACCCTTAGTTGCATAATTACTCTGGTTGACATATTGCTATTTTAATTAAATAATTTGGGGTATTTTAGAAGGGTGTTACATTAGTGGTATCAGAGCATAGTCGGTCGAGTCGAGTCGTAATTAGTCTGTTTCCCTGTATGTGATAGGTGTTGTGTAACCCTATCAGTACTTATTGTTTTAGCTTGTTGGGTTTTCAGAATAGAGATGGCTGGAAGAGGTAGAGACGATGCTGCGATTGCTGAGGCTCTGGGTATGCTAGCTGGAGTACTTGGAGGGAATCCGAATGTTATGGGAATGGGAGCTGCTCGTCAACTGAGTGAGTTCCAAAAGAACAATCCTCCAATGTTCAAGGGAGCATACGATCCAGATGGTGCTCAGAAGTGGTTGAAGGAGATCGAGAGGATCTTCCGAGTGACTGAGTGTGCCGATAACCAGAAGGTCAGGTTCGGTACGCATATGTTGTCAGAGGAAGCGGACGATTGGTTGGTTGCTACCCGCACTGAGTTGGAAGTTGCTGGGAATGCTGAGATTACTTGGGCAGAGTTCAGAGAGAGATTTCTGAGGAAGTATTTTCCAGAGGATGTTAGAGGAAAGAAAGAGATAGAGTTCTTGGAATTGAAACAGGGTAACCGGTCTGTTACTGAGTATGCTACTAAGTTCACAGAGTTGTCGAAGTATTACACTCCCTATAACGAGGCTACTGGGGAATTTTCAAAGTGTGTGAAGTTTGAGAACGGGTTACGTCCCGAGATCAAGCAGGCTATTGGGTATCAGCGGATCAGAGTGTTTTCTGACTTGGTTGACTGTTGCAGGATTTTTGAACAGGATTCCAAGGCTAGAGCAGAGAGCTATCAGCAAAGGGTTGATAGGAAAGGCAAGAATCAGAATGATCGTGGGAAACCGTATGCAGCTGGAAAAGGTTTCCAGAGATAGAGTGGGATGAAGAGGCCTAGTGGGGGAGACTCCAGTGCCCCTGCTAAGTGTTACAGATGTGGTCAGGCTGGGCATCGTATCCATGAATGTACCAGTAATGAGAAGAAGTGTTTTAAGTGTGGAAAAGGTGGTCACTTGGCTGCAGAGTGTCGGTTGAAGACTGTAACTTGTTTCAACTGTGGAGAAGTGGGTCATATCAGTCCACAGTGTCCTAAGCCGAAGAAAGAGAACCAGTCAGGAGGCAATGTCTTTGCTTTATCGGGTTCTGAGACTTCTGCAGATGATCGTTTGATCCGAGGTACGTGTTATATTAATGGCTTTCCTCTTGTAGCTATTATCGACACAGGTGCTACTCATTCCTTTATATCTTGGGATTGTGCTGTGAAACTTAAGTTAGAGATATCTGAGATGCGTGGTAGTATGGTGATTGATACTCCTGCGAAGGGTTCAGTGACTACTACTTCAGTTTGTTTGGATTGTCCTTTGAGTATTTTTGGTAGAGACTTTGGGATGGACCTAGTGTGTCTTCCACTAGTACAGGTTGATGTTATCCTGGGTATGAACTGGTTGGTGTTTAACCGAGTTTATATCAACTGTTTTGATAAGACTGTGATTTTTCCTGAGATTGAGGAAGGAAAGAGTTTGTTTCTATCAGCAAGGCAGGTGAATGAGGAAGTAGCAGATGGGGCAGAGTTGTTTATGCTATTAGCGACTTTGGAAGCTAAAGATAAACTGGTGATTGGTAATCTAGCCGTGGTGTGTGATTTTCCTGATGTGTTTCCTGAAGAAGTGAATGAATTGCCACCAGAGCGTGAAGTTGAGTTCTCGATTGACTTGGTACCTGGTACTAGGCCGATATCGATGGCTCTGTACCGTATGTCTGCTGTTGAGTTAACTGAATTGAAGAGTCAGTTGGAAGATCTGTTGGATAAGAAATTTATTCGTCCGAGTGTGTCACCGTGGGGTGCACCAGTGTTATTGGTTAAGAAGAAAGAAGGTACTATGAGGTTGTGTGTGGACTACAGGCAACTGAATAAAGTGACGATCAAGAATCGGTATCCTTTGCCGAGGATTGATGATTTGATGGATCAGTTGGTTGGTGCGAGTGTGTTCAGCAAGATAGATTTGAGATCTGGGTATCATCAGATACGTGTGAAAACTGAGGATATTCAGAAGACTGCTTTCAGAACAAGGTATGGACATTATGAGTACTCTGTAATGCCTTTTGGTGTGACTAATGCGCCTGGAGTATTTATGGAGTATATGAATAGGATTTTCCATCCGTATTTAGACAAGTTTGTGGTGGTGTTTATTGACGATATTTTGGTGTATTCGAGATCTGAAGAAGAACATGCTGAGCATTTGAGAATGGTTTTAGAAGTTCTCCGAGAAAAGAAGTTATTTGCTAAACTGTCTAAGTGTGAATTTTGGTTAGAAGAGGTTAGTTTTCTTGGTCATGTGATTTCAAGAGGCGGTGTTGCTGTTGACCCTTCTAAGATAGAAGCGGTATCTAAGTGGGAAGCTCCGAAGTCAGTTTCCGAGATAAGGAGTTTTCTTGGACTTGCAGGCTATTATAGGAAGTTCATTGAGGGATTTTCTAAGTTGGCGTTACCGTTGACGATGTTGACTAGAAAGGGGCAAGCGTTTGTTTGGGACTCAAAGTGTGAAGAAGGTTTCCAAGAGTTAAAGAGAAGGTTGACTACTGCTCCTTGTAGCACCTCAAATTTGCACCTATCATTGTACATACCATTTCATATTAGGTCATAGCATATCATGATACATTGCATAGCATTGCATTGTCCCCAGTTGCCTCAAGAGCAAGCAAGCAAGAAATTAGGTCAAACTGATCAGGAGATCAGTCAACCAATCAAGCAAAGTTGTTTCTCAAGGAATCAAAGCCCTAGGGTTTGTCCAACAAGTTCACATGACTTGGGGGACCATTTGAAGTGTTCAAGTCAAGGGTTGAAGGCTCAGAGGTCATCAGTCAATGCATAGCCAGGCAGAAACCCTAAAAAGTCAACAATCAGTCAAAGCAGTGGATGGTGGCCATTCTTGTGGAATTTGGGCACCATGGTCAATAATCAAGAGTTCATACAACTTGGGACATCATTTGAAGTCAAGTTCTCAAGGAATTAGGGTTTGGATTTCATCAGAAGTGGTTCAGTCAGTCCAAAACCCTAGAAAAGTCAAAGTTGGTCAACTGTGGTTGATTTTATGGTTTTGATGGATGGAAATGGTTTGAAGGAGCTTATTCATGTCCTAATAGACCTTATGTGTCATGGCAATCAACATCATGGAAGAAAATCAAGTGAAATCAGAAAATTTCCAGAAATAGAAACTGGACCTGTAATTTCAACTGCCAAAAATAGAAACTTCTTGATCCTCAACTTGCATCATGATACAAGCTTCAAATGAATTTTTTCCCAACATGAAAGTTGAAGATCTTGTTCTCCCATTTTCAAAAAGTCCAAGAACTCTCAAATCCCATGTGTGGTTGTCAAGATATGATCAAATCATTTTCACCAATTTTTGAACTTCAACAAGCCATATCTCTCAAACCATAAGGCCAAATTTGGTGGGGTTTTTTCCTACACACCACATTTTTCATCCTCTTTCCAAAAATATAAATTTCATTCATCAAAACCTTACCATTCAAAATGGCATTTTTGGACCTATTCCTTTAAAAATCAAAGTTTGACTCAAAGTTGACTTTTTGATCTATGGACTTTTTGCACAATTAACCAATTGGGATCCACTTTATACCATATTTGTGACATGTTCCAAGCATCAAATCATGTTCATACCACTATTGTGTCATCATTTAGGACCAAAGGCAAAATTGGCATATTTTGGCAAATGGAGTCATTAAGTAAAAACAAGTTGGTATTTCACTATGCAGACCAAAAACAGGTGGATTATAGGTCATCTGCAGCTGGTTTAAGGGCCCAAAATCGTGCCCAACACACACCTCCATTTCCACTTGCTCCACTTAGCAATTTTGGCAAATAGATTCATTAAGCAAAAATCGGTTTAGCTTTTGATTAAGTCTTGTTAAACAGCACATATAAGTGCATTTTTCTGCCATTTGCAACCCTAGCCACCACTTGAAGCTCCGAATACATCGAAAATTCAGAATGGTAGAGGAAAGGTCATTATGTTCAATGTAGCCCTCTCCAATATATATCACCGATTTCAAACTTGTACAGATCTATGGAGTCTCGCCCTTTGCAGACTACCATTCCCTTACATCTATTTGAGCTTTTATCCCATTATTTGCACTCTTATTCGTTTTCAACTCAACAAATGTTTTGCATGTTTTAATTGATAAAGTATCATTGTTTTCAAAATAAACAAAAATTTTCAAAAAAATTGTTCTTAAACAAAGCGAACCTTCACAATGATGGAAGAATACTTAGGAGACCCACAGCGCTCTCCCGAGGGTGGTACGATTACCAACAGGTAAGACAATTGTTCGTATCTCGAGCATGACTGTCTCTTTGTCCTACAGAACATTTTCATTGTTTCTCCAAATCCCTGTTAGCTCTATTGTGGGGCATCCTCAGTAGAGTGCTGTTTGAGCCCTACCGTGGGGCATTCCCAGCAAGGTTGCTGTTGAAATACTTTTGTGGGGCAGCTCCCCTAGCAGAGTGTTTACTGAAGACTTCAACTTTCGCCTCTCCAGCAGGCCAGTCTTCCTCTCCACCAGCATGGATGTTTTTCTTTGAAGATTTAGTATTCGGTGGATTGACATCCCAGTACTATGTCATGCCCTCAGATGGATCCTCAGCGGAGTTGTTGGCATGATGAGCTTTACCAATGCTTATGTATCCTCATCAGAGATCTGGTTGCTTCTTAGTATCCCTGATTTCCAGCATAAGTTGTTGTGGCACGTGCGCCTGTATGTTGAACTCTTTTCTCCGGTTGTGACCGACGATCCCTCCGGAAGCCTCTGGTGGCCTTCCTCCCATGCAGGATAAATGTTCCCTGATATCCCAGTCCCCAGTGGATTTTCTTTGCTCTCCGGTAACGTTGGTTTTCCCTCCGGAAGAGTGGTGCCGGATGGTTGATTCCTGGACCCGCGTGTTGAGCATGTCTGTTTGTCAGCATTCATCATACATTTTAGGTAGAATGCATACATACATAATCATAGCATTTGGATACTCATGTTGCAGCTGCTGCCGTGTATCCGTTGATGGATGCATCCTGCTATTTGGTAATACAAGATCTCTCTAGTAGATTTTTCCTTAAGCAGATATGGGTGCGTCTGATTTCTCCATGTAGAGCCAACCCTTAAGCAGAAAGTGTCTATCCTTTCCTGCCATTTCCCCACTGAGATACATCCTCGTGGATGACGGTTGCTTCCGTTCCCTCCCTACACGGGATGGGTTTTCCCTATTGAGTTCTTTCCTCATTAGGATGAGTCTTGATTCAGTTTGCCTTTTGGATCGATCCTGAATTGGCTTCCTATTGGCTGTCTCTTGTACTTCCCTGGGGCATAAATGAATAGTCGCTCACTAACCGGCACTCATTCATCTTATCCTCAGCGGAATTTGTGGCTTCTACCTACAAACCGGTAGCTGTAAGTCCTATCTTTGTGGTTTTCTACCCACTAGCTGGTAGTCGTAAAATCCCACTTCCATCCCCTTGTTGGAGTTAACCCTTTGTGCTCATCCCGATGATGACTGGTTACTTTTCCGTGGTTTTCTGCCTACAAACCGGTAGATGTAATCCCCTCTTTGCAGTTATCAGTATCCTCTTTGTGGTATCGATATTCTTTCCCCTCTGGATACTTGCCTTGATCAAGCAGTATTGTCCATTGGGTCTTTCCCTTCCTTTTGGATATTTGCTCCGAGTTAGCAACTTTATCCTCTCTTGATTGGTCATCTTTTGCATACCTAGTCCTGGTACCCTGATGCCTTTCTTGTCGGTTGATTTATTCATTTAACAACCTATAACCCGGTTATGGATAATCTTCCATGCGAGGTTATCATCTACGTTCTGACGGCTATAGATAATATATCTCATGCACTCTTTGGTCAATCCTTCGATTGTTATCACCAGCAGAGTAAGATTCGTATTCCTTGTGGAATCGAATGTTCATCCTTTAACAAGACTGCTTTTTCTAGCCCTCTTCAGGATGTTGTATGTTTTGGAACACAAACCAATTCACGTTTGGTCGGTCACCCGTTTCATACCTACAACCCGGTATCCTTGGTGTTCCTTCCTGTTTGCTCGCTGTCGTGACCTTGTTCCCCAGCGAGACCCCTGCAAGTGTTCAGCCCTGCCCTGTCATCTTGTGGATGTCAGTATCCCGTCAGCACCCGCGTGTGTTGTTTCTTTGGTGTCGGTAAACACCATCTTTCGGTGATTTCCAGTCATGCGTAAGTGTCTGGTTTTCTTTGGTGTCGGTAAACACCATCTTTCGGTGATTTCCAGTCATGCGTAAGTGTCTGGTCTTCTTTGGTGTCGGTAAACACCATCCTTCGGTGATTTCCAGTCATGCGTAAGTGTCTGGTTTTCTTTGGTGTCGGTAAACACCATCCTTCGGTGATTTCCAGTCATGCGTAAGTGTCTGGTCTTCTTTGGTGTCGGTAAACACCATCCGTCGGTGATTTCCAGTCATGCGTAAGTGTCTGGTCTTCTTTGGTGTCGGTAAACACCATCCTTCGGTGATTTCCAGTCATGCGTAAGTGTCTGGTTTTCTTTGGTGTCGGTAAACACCATCCTTCGGTGATTTCCAGTCATGCGTAAGTGTCTGGTCTTCTTTGGTGTCGGTAAACACCATCCGTCGGTGATTTCCAGTCATGCGTAAGTGTCTGGTCTTCTTTGGTGTCGGTAAACACCATCCTTCGGTGATTTCCAGTCATGCGTAAGTGTCTGGTCTTCTTTTGATGTCGGTAAACATCCTTTTTCGATGTTCATAACGTCGCCCTCCCTTCCCTAGTGAAGTTTTCCTCCTCTCCGTTGGTGTCGATAAACGTGAGTCTACCTTTCGTCCTATGACGTCTGGTTGAGTTTTTCCTCCTCTCCGTTGGTGTCGATAAACGTGAGTCTACCTTTCGTCCTATGACGTCTGGTTGAGTTTTTCCTCCTCTCCGTTGGTGTCGATAAACGTGAGTCTACCTTTCGTCCTATGACGTCTGGTTGAGTTTTTCCTCCTCTCCGTTGGTGTCGATAAACGTGAGTCTACCTTTCGTCCTATGACGTCTGGTTGAAGTTTTCCTCCTCTCCGTTGGTGTCGATAAACGTGAGTCTACCTTTCGTCCTATGACGTCTGGTTGAAGTTTTCCTCCTCTCCGTTGGTGTCGATAAACGTGAGTCTACCTTTCGTCCTATGACGTCTGGTTGAAGTTTTCCTCCTCTCCGTTGGTGTCGATAAACGTGAGTCTCCCTTTCGTCCTATGACGTCTGGCTGAGTTTTCCTCCTCTCCGTTGGTGTCGATAAACGTGAGTCTTCCTATTCGTCCTATGACGTCTAGTTGTACCTGTCCCCCTGTGGATTTACCTCTCCGTCGGCCTTGGTGAACGTTGAGTGTTTCCTAGATTGTCCGTTGGCATCTAGTTGTGATTTCTTTTCCCATTCATCGTCATTGCGATGTCTGGATGTGGCCGTACCTTTTGAAAACATAAAAAAAAAAAAAAAAAAAAAAAAAAAAAAACCAGTAATAAGAATCAAGTCCCAGTGAACGTTTCCATTGGTGGATCCCAGTCGGTGCAAATTTCTACGGTTCTTAGTATTCAATCCCTGTTTACCCTGAAAGTCTGACAGCCGTTGCTCTCATCCATTCGGGTTCCCAGCTGATTGAATAGGGGCAGCTGTAGCACCTCAAATTTGCACCTATCATTGTACATACCATTTCATATTAGGTCATAGCATATCATGATACATTGCATAGCATTGCATTGTCCCCAGTTGCCTCAAGAGCAAGCAAGCAAGAAATTAGGTCAAACTGATCAGGAGATCAGTCAACCAATCAAGCAAAGTTGTTTCTCAAGGAATCAAAGCCCTAGGGTTTGTCCAACAAGTTCACATGACTTGGGGGACCATTTGAAGTGTTCAAGTCAAGGGTTGAAGGCTCAGAGGTCATCAGTCAATGCATAGCCAGGCAGAAACCCTAAAAAGTCAACAATCAGTCAAAGCAGTGGATGGTGGCCATTCTTGTGGAATTTGGGCACCATGGTCAATAATCAAGAGTTCATACAACTTGGGACATCATTTGAAGTCAAGTTCTCAAGGAATTAGGGTTTGGATTTCATCAGAAGTGGTTCAGTCAGTCCAAAACCCTAGAAAAGTCAAAGTTGGTCAACTGTGGTTGATTTTATGGTTTTGATGGATGGAAATGGTTTGAAGGAGCTTATTCATGTCCTAATAGACCTTATGTGTCATGGCAATCAACATCATGGAAGAAAATCAAGTGAAATCAGAAAATTTCCAGAAATAGAAACTGGACCTGTAATTTCAACTGCCAAAAATAGAAACTTCTTGATCCTCAACTTGCATCATGATACAAGCTTCAAATGAATTTTTTCCCAACATGAAAGTTGAAGATCTTGTTCTCCCATTTTCAAAAAGTCCAAGAACTCTCAAATCCCATGTGTGGTTGTCAAGATATGATCAAATCATTTTCACCAATTTTTGAACTTCAACAAGCCATATCTCTCAAACCATAAGGCCAAATTTGGTGGGGTTTTTTCCTACACACCACATTTTTCATCCTCTTTCCAAAAATATAAATTTCATTCATCAAAACCTTACCATTCAAAATGGCATTTTTGGACCTATTCCTTTAAAAATCAAAGTTTGACTCAAAGTTGACTTTTTGATCTATGGACTTTTTGCACAATTAACCAATTGGGATCCACTTTATACCATATTTGTGACATGTTCCAAGCATCAAATCATGTTCATACCACTATTGTGTCATCATTTAGGACCAAAGGCAAAATTGGCATATTTTGGCAAATGGAGTCATTAAGTAAAAACAAGTTGGTATTTCACTATGCAGACCAAAAACAGGTGGATTATAGGTCATCTGCAGCTGGTTTAAGGGCCCAAAATCGTGCCCAACACACACCTCCATTTCCACTTGCTCCACTTAGCAATTTTGGCAAATAGATTCATTAAGCAAAAATCGGTTTAGCTTTTGATTAAGTCTTGTTAAACAGCACATATAAGTGCATTTTTCTGCCATTTGCAACCCTAGCCACCACTTGAAAACCACAGAAAACTGCAGTTCATTTCTTCTTGCATTTTGGCACTTTGAAAAATTCTGAGCAAACCATAAAAGCACACGAGCAATCCTTGGTTCCTTCATTACTTGAACAACATTTAGAGGCTTTTTGAACCATCAATTGCTAACTGGAACTCTCATTCGAGTACTGCATCTTCAAGGCACCCTTCCATGGCAGAAATCATTTCAAGCTAGCTTGTGCATCCTGGATTGGAAATAGCTTCATCATCCATCAACATAAAGCACAAGAGCCACTTGTTTCGAGCTGTAGTATCAAATACACCACTGCACGTCAGTTTTCTTCAAAAACAAGTAGGTATTCGACCTCTTCCATTTGCCAAACTATGGGTTGTTTTAGATAGGTTTTTAGCTGCTTGTTCCATTGCAATTTGTTTCATGTGATATGGTGGTGACATGAGGGAGAAATCTGGAAAATAAGATTATTGGTCATTTGCATTTCTGGTCGAATCTCACTCTATAGTTTGTTATGCTGAAAACTATGCTTGGTTTTGTCATTACCATGTTTGAATGAAGCTTTTGGTTTAGTTGATTTTAATTTCTGGGTTCATAAAATTTTGAGATGCATGATGATGAATGTTTGCCTTGCTGTTCATACCAAACCATAATCCTGCCCAGAAATCTTCATGCTTATGTTGTTTTGTTGTTATGTCATGAAGAATATTTGTTTTACCATGCTGTTTGCTTGGTGTTTGCATGAAGATTGCATAAAGTTATCATTTGAGGCTTGGTCGAATTTTGTATGAATGTGTGTATGCTGCTGCTGTTAAATTTGCTCTGCCCATAAGAAAATCCCATGATTATGCTATGTTGTTGTTGGCTGATGATGCATGATATTGGGTGTTCATGATTCGTGCCTATTTGTGTGATGATGCTATGCTGTTGTGCTGGTCGAATTTTATGTTGGTGATTGTTGAATCCATGAACCATGTTGCCAAACCCTAGCTGCCCAGAAAATCTCGTTTGCTACTGGCTGTATTGGCTTGTTTTACTGTTACATTGGAAGCTAGCCAATAGGAACATTTCGCTTGGCCATTCAAAACGCTGCAGTTTAGATTAGTGAATGCCAATATTACACTAATGCCACGCTGACTCCAAAGTTGACCATCTAGCTCATGCTTTTGTTCATGTTTTGCCCAATTAATCACCCAACTTCACAAATTAATTTCTCTTTCAATTTTCATCCAAAAATCATGAAACTTTTTCCATCATTTTCACAAGAGTGTCTAGTATTTAATCATGATTTTTAATTAATTTTCCATTGGCTGGATTTTAATTGATAATTATTCTCTTGACATGTATGCATAAATGATACATCCTACCATTTCAATTGTGAAATATTCTTGTTGCATCCAATGAGCTTGAAATTTTTTGTGGAGAAACTAGACATGTTCACCTTCATTTTGATATAAAGTTTGTGCATTTATCATTTGTGGATTGAGATTTATGATTTTCTGAAGTTATGTGTTACATTTGGTGCTATACCATGATCATGTATTTTCCCAATTTTTGTTCACATGCTTCCTCTTATCCAAATCACTTGAAATTTAGCATGAATCATCTATCACATGTCTCGTTTGTGTATGAATTTTCTTGGAATTAATCTTGCTGTTTTCCATTTTATTGAGAATTTTCTTCCATGCTTAGTCATTTGTTGACTTTTTGTGATACACATTGCCAAATCTTTTGTGAAATTCTCATATCTTATTGTATGTCCATGAAATTTCATATGTGATAACTAGACCTCTCAAGCTTTGCATTGGTGTTAATCTCATTCATTTCTCATCTGTTTTCAATTTGATATGATTTTTTGAAGTTGACCCATGCTTGTTGACTTTCCTTGTGCTTACTTGACTTTGGTTTGACTTCATGATTTTATTTGACTGCTTTCCTCTCATCCAAATGCCATGAAATTTTACATGTCTACCATGTTATATGTTAGGTTTGAGTGTGATTTATTTGATGATTTTTGAGATTGTTTGAGTTGACTTTTGATGCAAGTCTTGCTGTTGACTTTTTGTATGTTTTCTTTGCCATGATTTGTATCCCTTTGTGCATGAAATGATCATAATGCATGATTTGATTGTGGGCCCAATTGTGATTGCTTTCTAATTGGTTGACTTTGACTTTGAGTTGACTTTTCCTTGCTGCCTTGACTTTTTCTTTCATCTTTGACCCTAGGCTAGCCCTAGTGGTCCTTTGGACTTATGTTGAGTTCATCTGTTTCAGGTTGAGCATAGTGCCATTGAGATCATACAAATGTGATTGGATTTGTTTACATATGAACTAACCTTTGTTTTGTAGATGGTTTGACTCATGTGTTTGAGTCTTGCTTTGCACAGTTGACCTTCTGTGGTTGACTGATTATCCATTCCTTTTGGTTTTAACTGTTTAATTGCATACTGATTTGTTTGGTTTTTCTCAGGTACCCTTTAGTTGCTTTTTGCTTGCTTTGCTATTTAGCAATTGCTTTTGAGGTATAATTACTTCTTCTTCATGTAGTCTGGAGACCCGGTCTGTTATTTGACCGGGCAAACTGTCTGAAGTCCTCCTTAAGAGGCAATGCTTGTGTGTGTTTAAAATTGTCCCAAGCAGGAAAAGTCCTCATTTGAGGCAATTGGTGGAAGGTAGGGATAAGTAGCCTATCCCCCACTATTCAGTGAGTCATCTCATTGCTCCCATCATATGGTTGATGCATTGGGATACAAACCCAAGATCTTGTACAAAGTGTACAGTGTCAGAGTCTTCGAGTATAGAAGGGTTCCCACTTTCTGGACCCATGCTCATTTGTCTATTAGCTCTCCCTGGCCAGGGATAAGAGCTGTGAGGTCTCATCCTCACTTCATCCTTTCATCTGCTTCACCTTAGCCTCTCAATGGCAAGGTTAAGAGCAACACTTACCCTATTACAGTTGGCCCTAGTGCCTAACCTTTTGCTTGAGCCTCTTGTATGCATATAGAGTGTGCTTTGTGTGATTGCCTGTTTGCTTTGCCTCTTTAGGTTTAGCTTAGACTTGCCCTTGTGCAAGGTAGGTTGCGCTTGACTTGCTTCCTGTGCAAGTCAAGTCTGTGTGCCTTGCTTCCTATGTGAGCCATACTTAGAACTGTTCGGCCGAACTACGGCAACTCTGATTCTCATGTTCAGATGAGATACGTAGGCACGAGACGCGATGTCTTGCCGAGTTTGACTAACCACTAACACTAACTCTTTTCTCTCACCCTTGTTGTGATTGAGACCTCCCCTTTCTCTTGCCCTCGTTGCAATCGAGACCCTTGCTTCCTGTGCAAGCCTTGTCTAGGATAGGCTGGCCCTTGTGCCATTTAGCTAGAAACCATAACTTAGGGTTGACTTTGCATGACAACATCTAGGCTCGAGTCGTAGTCTCCCTAGTGTTGTGTCTCCCTCTGTTATCTGGTTAGGCTAGATCCTTGTCCCTGCGTAGGGGAACTACATCGCCCTGATCTTCACACCAGATGAAGTATGTAGGCAGGAGATTGAGCTGATCTCTCCGGGCGCCCTTTTTCTTTTTGTGTGTGTGTTGTTTGACCTTTGCTAGGCTCGAGTCCCCGTACTCCTTAGCATTTGCTGTCTGTTTGTTTGTGTTTGACAGTTGTAGGCTGAGTCCCAGACTCCCTATCTGTCTGTTGTGTGCGTTTAGGTTCGGATGTCAATGTAAGTCCAGTGATTGGCGTTTGGGCTCCATGTTTGCCTCTTTGCGTGTGTTTTAGGTTCGGATGCTGACATAAGTCCATCGATTGGCAGTCGGGCTCCACGTTTGCCTTTGTGTGTTTGTTTGTGTGCGTGTCAGCCGAACTACGAATGCTCTGATTCTTCTCTCGTCCGAGAAGATACGTATGCATAGGATGCGACATCCTAGCGAGCACGTGTCGTTTCCCCAGTCCGAACTACTTCGACTCTGATGTCTATGTCTGATAGACTAAGTAGGCCCAGGATACGATGTCCTGCCGAGTCAGTTTCAGTCAGTTTCTTTTGTCTCTTTTCAGCCAGTGTGTGTGAGTTTGAGCAGTGTTTAGCAACCATTATTCCTTCCTTTTGTGCGTGGATCCCGTAGAGTACTACGGATGCGTAGGGTGCCTAACACCTTCCCTTCGCATAACCGACTCCCGAACCCATTCTCTTTGGTCGCGAGACCATGTTCTTTCCTAGGTTTACTTCGAGCGTTTCCTTTCCCTCTTTTGGGATAAATAACGCACGGTGGCGGCTCTGTTGTTTCTTTCTTTTCCCGCCGGTTTTTCGCGCGATGCGACAGCTGGCGACACTGCTGGGGATATAGAGAAGTTGACCTATGCTGGTCCATCTTCCCTGAGCGAGTCTCTCCTAGCGCTCTCTAGGATTAGGGTTTTGGTTGCTTTCTGCTTGTTATATTTTATTGCATTCATTGTATATATGTACATTTATTGTTTGCATTGATTGTGTGCATTGATGTTTGCATTCATGTTCATTATTCATTACTGGCTGGCTGTCTGTTTTTCTCTGTGTGGGGGGGAGTCAGTTGAGGTAAAAGGTCCAATACCCAGACCGTGAGTGAAATCTAGGATACCTAGGAATAGAGTGGTTCGTGGGAAGCGGGTGGTATGGCGCCACTTAGCGGAACATTGATATCACGAGCAGTTCAGACCCTGGTGGGATACTGTCGTTACATACTTCGGGTGTGTATATGATAGTATTTCCGCGGAAGGTTATTTATGCTGCGTTTCTCTCAGCTTTACCCTGGCCTAGACTACACCCGTGAGTGGGGAAGGGTTATTCATTACAGGTACCGTTGGTGACTATTGGTTCTGATGGTGACTTTCTGTTCAGACAGTATGATCAGTTAACCCTAAGTTGGATTTATGTTCTGATTCCGACTGAAGCTTCGACCTAGTCAGAGTTTGCACAACCAGCCAGCCGTGTCTGCATCATGTGCATCATAGCATATTTATTTTTCAAAAGAAACGCATTGAAAAGAAAAAGAAAAAAAACTAATCTCTGCATGCATATCATTTCTCAGGTACATTCCCGAGCTTGTCTACTGATAGAGATGGCAACAGTTCCTGAGCTGAAGCGGAAGACCTGTTCCTACAGTTTCCACCGTGAGCCGTTGACTCCGCTAGTTGAGTTGGGTAGCCTCGTGACAGACGACCGATTGAAGAGTTTTGTTGGGCGGTATGGAGACATCCTGACAGTGCTGAAGACGGTAGTGGATCCAGTGCCTCTGCAGACATTACTACAGTTTTATGATCCAGAGCTCAGATGCTTCACTTTCCAGGATTATCAGCTAGCACCTACTCTCGAGGAGTATTCTATCCTGTTGAGTATCCCAGTACAGCATCAGACTCCCTTCTTGGACGTCCCAAAGGAGGTCGACTTCAGATTGATTGCCAGTGCTCTCCAGTTGAGTATTGAGGAGGTTGGTAAGAATTGGAAGCCCTGTGGGGAGGTTGTAGGTCTGCCATTGAAGTTTCTGTTGAGAGTAGCCAGAGCTGAAGCAGATAAGGGTAATTGGGAAGTGTTTCACACGCAGCTAGCTGCCATGATCTATGGGATCATCCTATTTCCTAGTATGCCGAACTTCATTGACTATGCTGCCATCAGCATTTTCATCAGAGGGAATCCAGTCCCTACCCTCTTAGCAGATACTTACTATGCCATCCACAGTAGGCATGGTAAGGGTGGAGCCATTAGATGTTGCCTACCTCTTCTGTTCAAATGGTTCATGTCTCTTCTGCCAGCCAGTGGACCATTTGTGGATACCCAGAGCACTCTGAAGTGGACTCAGAGGGTCATGTCGCTCACTTCTTACGACATCAGGTGGCAGTCGTACCGGATGGATGTGAAGGATGTTATCTTAAGCTGTGGTGAATTCCGGGGCGTGCCACTCGTAGGGACCAAGGGTTGCATCAACTACAACCCAGTTCTCTCCCTTCGCCAGCTAGGGTTTGTCATGTGTAGAAGATCGCTCGAAGCTGAGATAGCTGAGAGTTTCTGTTTTGAGAAGAAGGATGACCCTGCTAAGTTGGTGCAGATAGGGAAAGCCTGGAGAGATGTTGGAGTGAAGGATGGATCCGTCTTAGGAAAGAAGTTTGCCATTGCAATGCCCGATTACACCGATTGGGTAAAGAAGAGAGTGGAAACTTTGCTGCTTCCCTACGATAGGATGGAGCCGTTGCAAGAGCAACCACCCTTGGTACTCGCTGATAGTGTGCCTGCTGAGCACTATAAGCAAGCATTGATGGAGAGTCGTCGTCTGAGAGAAAAAGAGCAAGACACTCAGATGGAACTGTACAAGGCTAAAGCTGATAAGCTGCACTTGGCCCATCAACTCAGGGAAGTGCAAGGAGAGGATGCTGGTAGAGCAAGGGGGAAAAAGAGGTCATATGAGGAGATGGAATCTATGTTGGATACAGAGCATAGGGAATGTCTGAGACTGCAGAGAGCAGAAGTCAACTACCAAAAGAAGATCAGAGACTTGGAGAAGCAACTCAAAGACAAAGACGCTCAGTTGAAGAAAGAGATGGAGTTGAGACAGAAGTCAGAGGAGTATCTTGGAGGAGAAGTCTTAGAACTTAGAAGACAATTGAAGGAGAAGATCACTCCCCTACCAGATTGTTCGGAATGCTCACTGTTGATAGACCAGTGTCATTACCTGAAGACCCTCATTCCAGAAGACCGTCTGCCGTAGACTGTATCTTTGTTTGTATTTTTTTGTTGAGAATCACCTCCAGGCTTGTTGGATGGGATTCTTTTTTCTTTGTACTTTGAGAATATTCTGCTGATCTTGGTTGTATGACTTTTCTACCCTTATGTATATATAAGGCTATCAGCATTTCCCTGTTGTTCATTTTTTCCTTGTATCTGTTGTTCTCTTGTTGCTGCAGGTTGCCATCTTTTGAGGATGGGTCAGGCTCTTTGAATGCCTGAGAAATGAGCATATCATGTGCATCATACGCATCATTTAACACCATACTCATATCATTTGCATAACAGGTGTTCTTGTGCTGTCTTCTCACTCCGGTCCCTTTGTCAGGCAGGATAGCTGATCAAAGACCACACCGGTTTTCAACCAGGCTCAATCAACAGAGGAGTATGGACCAGGTTCAAGCCGAGTTGGCTGAGATGAGGGCAAACATGGCCCAGTTCATAACAACGATGCAAGGAGTTGTTCAGGGGCAAGAGGAGCTGCGTGCCTTAGCCCAGAGACTGGAAGCTGTGATTCCAGCTGCCAACCGTGCTTCACCAGTGGGTGTTCCTGTGGATGATAATGTTGCTGCTGCCGCTCCCGCCAGTAATTTTGATGTGGGTGATGAATTGAGGGGGATCAGAATCAGTGAACAGCCTTTTGCTGCAGAGACTGTCAATGTCAGAGCAACCCGCGCTCCGGTTCGCCATCCTGGTTCTTCAAGTTCTTCCAGTTCTAAGAAGACATACTCTGGGGCACCCAAAAGGGGAGAAAGTGAAACAAATGCTGTGCACCGTCGGAGGAGCGCAAACAGAGGACAGTATCGTCAGGCAGCTGCTGTGACTATCCCAGCAACTCAAACTCAACAGCAACAGAGAAGACCAGCTCAGCAGCATCAGCGTCAGCAACATCGTCCTCAGCAGCAGGCTTCCCAGCCTCACGATGGTAATCAAGCTGGTACAAGTAACGAGAGGAAGAAGATCACTTTTGATCCAATCCCCACGTCCTACGCCGAACTGTATCCCTCTCTGTTAGAGCGGAACTTGATTACTCCCAGAGACCCGCCGCCCATACCCGTCAACCCTCGGTGGTGGTATAGGCCTGAACAACATTGTGCGTATCACTCGGATGCTCCTGGTCATGACGTGGATAGTTGTTTCCAGCTGAAGATGAAGGTTCAAGACCTCATGAGGTCAGGTATTCTGATTTTGGAAGACTTAGGTCCCAATGCTAATCAAGCTTGAAGATAACAAGTCCTGGGCTGGCGCCGACTTTTTCTTCAGAAGGGTTGTTCAGAAACCAGAAGCTGCTAATGCAAGAAATACTGGCAGTTGTCGTCCCCGATGGGATCTATCACAATTGGGTAACTGTGGGCTTTCCTACAGTTGTTCATAAGTCTCTGTAATAATCACTTTGTTTAAAAACCCTTCTCCCATGCCAAAAGGAGAAGTGATGGCATTGTTGGCAACATTTTGTGCAATGATATTTTCATTCAAATAAATTCATGTGAAAACATTTGTTTTTCCAATTGTTTTCCCTTTTCGCTTTTTGCATGAAATCGGTGATCACCAAAAACCCTTAAAAACAAGAATAAAAGCAATCTTTTCATCTGCATAACGATTGTCTTGTTTGATTTTTCAAAGAGCTTTTCATCTCTAAATCTTTATGCAGGTTGTTTCTCAAACCCATTGAGCATAATGATCGGACGTCATCTCCCAATTTTGAATTCCCTGTATTCGAAGCGGACGAAGATGATGTTGAAGGGATTCCCGATGGGATTTCCCGACTTCTTGAGCAAGGAAAGAAGATCACTCAGCTGCATCTCGAGAATCAGCAGAACAGCCAACTGGGGCATCATCAAAAAAATCAAAATCAAAAAAAAAAAGGGAGAGTAAAAAAGAAAAAAAGAAAGAGGAGGGTGCAAAAACCAAATCAAAAGAAACAAAAGCAAATCAAAAGAAAGAAAAAGAAAGAAAAAAAACAAAAGAAAAATAGCACCCTCAAAGTCCCAAGTTGGCTGATGCTGAATTCGATCGAAAGGAAAAGATCAACTGCCATGTGTCATGGTCAGTCGTATCAGCAGAGAGTGAAAGAGCATTCAAAGAGAAGGTCAAGCCTCGTGTGACCTCGTGCTCAGGAAAGTCTTGTCTTCCACACCCGATTCCAGGGGCAAGTGGACTTTACAAGCTAAGAACGTCCATACGTTTTCAAGAGAGCCTCTTCAGGCAGTGTTCTAACACTTACTACGATGGATAAAGAAGTTCACTCGTCCTGTGAATTCCCGATGCAGTCAAGAAATACTTCGCCTAAAACAAAGAAAAAAAGCAAAAGCTCGCTAAGTCGAACACCCCAAAGGGCGACTTAGGCAAAAAGGAGCGTCTCGGTGGATCGAACACCCGAAAGGGCGATCCAGGCAAAAGTTAGAGACATTGAAAAAAGAATTTGCATCCCGCTAGATTGAACACCTCACACTGGGGCAATCTAGGCAAAATTAGGGATTTGGCAAGTAACTGCATCTTGACAAGACTGTGCTGTACATCTGTCATCCGTCAGGGATTCTCGATTCGTCGTCGACTGAAGCTCCGAATACATCGAAAATTCAGAATGGTAGAGGAAAGGTCATTATGTTCAATGTAGCCCTCTCCAATATATATCACCGATTTCAAACTTGTACAGATCTATGGAGTCTCGCCCTTTGCAGACTACCATTCCCTTACATCTATTTGAGCTTTTATCCCATTATTTGCACTCTTATTCGTTTTCAACTCAACAAATGTTTTGCATGTTTTAATTGATAAAGTATCATTGTTTTCAAAATAAACAAAAATTTTCAAAAAAATTGTTCTTAAACAAAGCGAACCTTCACAATGATGGAAGAATACTTAGGAGACCCACAGCGCTCTCCCGAGGGTGGTACGATTACCAACAGGTAAGACAATTGTTCGTATCTCGAGCATGACTGTCTCTTTGTCCTACAGAACATTTTCATTGTTTCTCCAAATCCCTGTTAGCTCTATTGTGGGGCATCCTCAGTAGAGTGCTGTTTGAGCCCTACCGTGGGGCATTCCCAGCAAGGTTGCTGTTGAAATACTTTTGTGGGGCAGCTCCCCTAGCAGAGTGTTTACTGAAGACTTCAACTTTCGCCTCTCCAGCAGGCCAGTCTTCCTCTCCACCAGCATGGATGTTTTTCTTTGAAGATTTAGTATTCGGTGGATTGACATCCCAGTACTATGTCATGCCCTCAGATGGATCCTCAGCGGAGTTGTTGGCATGATGAGCTTTACCAATGCTTATGTATCCTCATCAGAGATCTGGTTGCTTCTTGGTATCCCTGATTTCCAGCATAAGTTGTTGTGGCACGTGCGCCTGTATGTTGAACTCTTTTCTCCGGTTGTGACCGACGATCCCTCCGGAAGCCTCTGGTGGCCTTCCTCCCATGCAGGATAAATGTTCCCTGATATCCCAGTCCCCAGTGGATTTTCTTTGCTCTCCGGTAACGTTGGTTTTCCCTCCGGAAGAGTGGTGCCGGATGGTTGATTCCTGGACCCGCGTGTTGAGCATGTCTGTTTGTCAGCATTCATCATACATTTTAGGTAGAATGCATACATACATAATCATAGCATTTGGATACTCATGTTGCAGCTGCTGCCGTGTATCCGTTGATGGATGCATCCTGCTATTTGGTAATACAAGATCTCTCTAGTAGATTTTTCCTTAAGCAGATATGGGTGCGTCTGATTTCTCCATGTAGAGCCAACCCTTAAGCAGAAAGTGTCTATCCTTTCCTGCCATTTCCCCACTGAGATACATCCTCGTGGATGACGGTTGCTTCCGTTCCCTCCCTACACGGGATGGGTTTTCCCTATTGAGTTCTTTCCTCATTAGGATGAGTCTTGATTCAGTTTGCCTTTTTGGATCGATCCTGAATTGGCTTCCTATTGGCTGTCTCTTGTACTTCCCTGGGGCATAAATGAATAGTCGCTCACTAACCGGCACTCATTCATCTTATCCTCAGCGGAATTTGTGGCTTCTACCTACAAACCGGTAGCTGTAAGTCCTATCTTTGTGGTTTTCTACCCACTAGCTGGTAGTCGTAAAATCCCACTTCCATCCCCTTGTTGGAGTTAACCCTTTGTGCTCATCCCGATGATGACTGGTTACTTTTCCGTGGTTTTCTGCCTACAAACCGGTAGATGTAATCCCCTCTTTGCAGTTATCAGTATCCTCTTTGTGGTATCGATATTCTTTCCCTCTGGATACTTGCCTTGATCAAGCAGTATTGTCCATTGGGTCTTTCCCTTCCTTTTGGATATTTGCTCCGAGTTAGCAACTTTATCCTCTCTTGATTGGTCATCTTTTGCATACCTAGTCCTGGTACCCTGATGCCTTTCTTGTCGGTTGATTTATTCATTTAACAACCTATAACCCGGTTATGGATAATCTTCCATGCGAGGTTATCATCTACGTTCTGACGGCTATAGATAATATATCTCATGCACTCTTTGGTCAATCCTTCGATTGTTATCACCAGCAGAGTAAGATTCGTATTCCTTGTGGAATCGAATGTTCATCCTTTAACAAGACTGCTTTTTCTAGCCCTCTTCAGGATGTTGTATGTTTTGGAACACAAACCAATTCACGTTTGGTCGGTCACCCGTTTCATACCTACAACCCGGTATCCTTGGTGTTCCTTCCTGTTTGCTCGCTGTCGTGACCTTGTTCCCCAGCGAGACCCCCTGCAAGTGTTCAGCCCTGCCCTGTCATCTTGTGGATGTCAGTATCCCGTCAGCACCCGCGTGTGTTGTTTCTTTGGTGTCGGTAAACACCATCTTTCGGTGATTTCCAGTCATGCGTAAGTGTCTGGTTTTCTTTGGTGTCGGTAAACACCATCTTTCGGTGATTTCCAGTCATGCGTAAGTGTCTGGTCTTCTTTGGTGTCGGTAAACACCATCCTTCGGTGATTTCCAGTCATGCGTAAGTGTCTGGTTTTCTTTGGTGTCGGTAAACACCATCCTTCGGTGATTTCCAGTCATGCGTAAGTGTCTGGTCTTCTTTGGTGTCGGTAAACACCATCCGTCGGTGATTTCCAGTCATGCGTAAGTGTCTGGTCTTCTTTGGTGTCGGTAAACACCATCCTTCGGTGATTTCCAGTCATGCGTAAGTGTCTGGTTTTCTTTGGTGTCGGTAAACACCATCCTTCGGTGATTTCCAGTCATGCGTAAGTGTCTGGTCTTCTTTGGTGTCGGTAAACACCATCCGTCGGTGATTTCCAGTCATGCGTAAGTGTCTGGTCTTCTTTGGTGTCGGTAAACACCATCCTTCGGTGATTTCCAGTCATGCGTAAGTGTCTGGTCTTCTTTTGATGTCGGTAAACATCCTTTTTCGATGTTCATAACGTCGCCCTCCCTTCCCTAGTGAAGTTTTCCTCCTCTCCGTTGGTGTCGATAAACGTGAGTCTACCTTTCGTCCTATGACGTCTGGTTGAGTTTTTCCTCCTCTCCGTTGGTGTCGATAAACGTGAGTCTACCTTTCGTCCTATGACGTCTGGTTGAGTTTTTCCTCCTCTCCGTTGGTGTCGATAAACGTGAGTCTACCTTTCGTCCTATGACGTCTGGTTGAGTTTTTCCTCCTCTCCGTTGGTGTCGATAAACGTGAGTCTACCTTTCGTCCTATGACGTCTGGTTGAAGTTTTCCTCCTCTCCGTTGGTGTCGATAAACGTGAGTCTACCTTTCGTCCTATGACGTCTGGTTGAAGTTTTCCTCCTCTCCGTTGGTGTCGATAAACGTGAGTCTACCTTTCGTCCTATGACGTCTGGTTGAAGTTTTCCTCCTCTCCGTTGGTGTCGATAAACGTGAGTCTCCCTTTCGTCCTATGACGTCTGGCTGAGTTTTCCTCCTCTCCGTTGGTGTCGATAAACGTGAGTCTTCCTATTCGTCCTATGACGTCTAGTTGTACCTGTCCCCCTGTGGATTTACCTCTCCGTCGGCCTTGGTGAACGTTGAGTGTTTCCTAGATTGTCCGTTGGCATCTAGTTGTGATTTCTTTTCCCATTCATCGTCATTGCGATGTCTGGATGTGGCCGTACCTTTTGAAAACATAAAAAAAAAAAAAAAAAAAAAAAAAAAAAAACCAGTAATAAGAATCAAGTCCCAGTGAACGTTTCCATTGGTGGATCCCAGTCGGTGCAAATTTCTACGGTTCTTAGTATTCAATCCCTGTTTACCCTGAAAGTCTGACAGCCGTTGCTCTCATCCATTCGGGTTCCCAGCTGATTGAATAGGGGCAGCTGTAGCACCTCAAATTTGCACCTATCATTGTACATACCATTTCATATTAGGTCATAGCATATCATGATACATTGCATAGCATTGCATTGTCCCCAGTTGCCTCAAGAGCAAGCAAGCAAGAAATTAGGTCAAACTGATCAGGAGATCAGTCAACCAATCAAGCAAAGTTGTTTCTCAAGGAATCAAAGCCCTAGGGTTTGTCCAACAAGTTCACATGACTTGGGGGACCATTTGAAGTGTTCAAGTCAAGGGTTGAAGGCTCAGAGGTCATCAGTCAATGCATAGCCAGGCAGAAACCCTAAAAAGTCAACAATCAGTCAAAGCAGTGGATGGTGGCCATTCTTGTGGAATTTGGGCACCATGGTCAATAATCAAGAGTTCATACAACTTGGGACATCATTTGAAGTCAAGTTCTCAAGGAATTAGGGTTTGGATTTCATCAGAAGTGGTTCAGTCAGTCCAAAACCCTAGAAAAGTCAAAGTTGGTCAACTGTGGTTGATTTTATGGTTTTGATGGATGGAAATGGTTTGAAGGAGCTTATTCATGTCCTAATAGACCTTATGTGTCATGGCAATCAACATCATGGAAGAAAATCAAGTGAAATCAGAAAATTTCCAGAAATAGAAACTGGACCTGTAATTTCAACTGCCAAAAATAGAAACTTCTTGATCCTCAACTTGCATCATGATACAAGCTTCAAATGAATTTTTTCCCAACATGAAAGTTGAAGATCTTGTTCTCCCATTTTCAAAAAGTCCAAGAACTCTCAAATCCCATGTGTGGTTGTCAAGATATGATCAAATCATTTTCACCAATTTTTGAACTTCAACAAGCCATATCTCTCAAACCATAAGGCCAAATTTGGTGGGGTTTTTTCCTACACACCACATTTTTCATCCTCTTTCCAAAAATATAAATTTCATTCATCAAAACCTTACCATTCAAAATGGCATTTTTGGACCTATTCCTTTAAAAATCAAAGTTTGACTCAAAGTTGACTTTTTGATCTATGGACTTTTTGCACAATTAACCAATTGGGATCCACTTTATACCATATTTGTGACATGTTCCAAGCATCAAATCATGTTCATACCACTATTGTGTCATCATTTAGGACCAAAGGCAAAATTGGCATATTTTGGCAAATGGAGTCATTAAGTAAAAACAAGTTGGTATTTCACTATGCAGACCAAAAACAGGTGGATTATAGGTCATCTGCAGCTGGTTTAAGGGCCCAAAATCGTGCCCAACACACACCTCCATTTCCACTTGCTCCACTTAGCAATTTTGGCAAATAGATTCATTAAGCAAAAATCGGTTTAGCTTTTGATTAAGTCTTGTTAAACAGCACATATAAGTGCATTTTTCTGCCATTTGCAACCCTAGCCACCACTTGAAAACCACAGAAAACTGCAGTTCATTTCTTCTTGCATTTTGGCACTTTGAAAAATTCTGAGCAAACCATAAAAGCACACGAGCAATCCTTGGTTCCTTCATTACTTGAACAACATTTAGAGGCTTTTTGAACCATCAATTGCTAACTGGAACTCTCATTCGAGTACTGCATCTTCAAGGCACCCTTCCATGGCAGAAATCATTTCAAGCTAGCTTGTGCATCCTGGATTGGAAATAGCTTCATCATCCATCAACATAAAGCACAAGAGCCACTTGTTTCGAGCTGTAGTATCAAATACACCACTGCACGTCAGTTTTCTTCAAAAACAAGTAGGTATTCGACCTCTTCCATTTGCCAAACTATGGGTTGTTTTAGATAGGTTTTTAGCTGCTTGTTCCATTGCAATTTGTTTCATGTGATATGGTGGTGACATGAGGGAGAAATCTGGAAAATAAGATTATTGGTCATTTGCATTTCTGGTCGAATCTCACTCTATAGTTTGTTATGCTGAAAACTATGCTTGGTTTTGTCATTACCATGTTTGAATGAAGCTTTTGGTTTAGTTGATTTTAATTTCTGGGTTCATAAAATTTTGAGATGCATGATGATGAATGTTTGCCTTGCTGTTCATACCAAACCATAATCCTGCCCAGAAATCTTCATGCTTATGTTGTTTTGTTGTTATGTCATGAAGAATATTTGTTTTACCATGCTGTTTGCTTGGTGTTTGCATGAAGATTGCATAAAGTTATCATTTGAGGCTTGGTCGAATTTTGTATGAATGTGTGTATGCTGCTGCTGTTAAATTTGCTCTGCCCATAAGAAAATCCCATGATTATGCTATGTTGTTGTTGGCTGATGATGCATGATATTGGGTGTTCATGATTCGTGCCTATTTGTGTGATGATGCTATGCTGTTGTGCTGGTCGAATTTTATGTTGGTGATTGTTGAATCCATGAACCATGTTGCCAAACCCTAGCTGCCCAGAAAATCTCGTTTGCTACTGGCTGTATTGGCTTGTTTTACTGTTACATTGGAAGCTAGCCAATAGGAACATTTCGCTTGGCCATTCAAAACGCTGCAGTTTAGATTAGTGAATGCCAATATTACACTAATGCCACGCTGACTCCAAAGTTGACCATCTAGCTCATGCTTTTGTTCATGTTTTGCCCAATTAATCACCCAACTTCACAAATTAATTTCTCTTTCAATTTTCATCCAAAAATCATGAAACTTTTTCCATCATTTTCACAAGAGTGTCTAGTATTTAATCATGATTTTTAATTAATTTTCCATTGGCTGGATTTTAATTGATAATTATTCTCTTGACATGTATGCATAAATGATACATCCTACCATTTCAATTGTGAAATATTCTTGTTGCATCCAATGAGCTTGAAATTTTTGTGGAGAAACTAGACATGTTCACCTTCATTTTGATATAAAGTTTGTGCATTTATCATTTGTGGATTGAGATTTATGATTTTCTGAAGTTATGTGTTACATTTGGTGCTATACCATGATCATGTATTTTCCCAATTTTTGTTCACATGCTTCCTCTTATCCAAATCACTTGAAATTTAGCATGAATCATCTATCACATGTCTCGTTTGTGTATGAATTTTCTTGGAATTAATCTTGCTGTTTTCCATTTTATTGAGAATTTTCTTCCATGCTTAGTCATTTGTTGACTTTTTGTGATACACATTGCCAAATCTTTTGTGAAATTCTCATATCTTATTGTATGTCCATGAAATTTCATATGTGATAACTAGACCTCTCAAGCTTTGCATTGGTGTTAATCTCATTCATTTCTCATCTGTTTTCAATTTGATATGATTTTTTGAAGTTGACCCATGCTTGTTGACTTTCCTTGTGCTTACTTGACTTTGGTTTGACTTCATGATTTTATTTGACTGCTTTCCTCTCATCCAAATGCCATGAAATTTTACATGTCTACCATGTTATATGTTAGGTTTGAGTGTGATTTATTTGATGATTTTTGAGATTGTTTGAGTTGACTTTTGATGCAAGTCTTGCTGTTGACTTTTTGTATGTTTTCTTTGCCATGATTTGTATCCCTTTGTGCATGAAATGATCATAATGCATGATTTGATTGTGGGCCCAATTGTGATTGCTTTCTAATTGGTTGACTTTGACTTTGAGTTGACTTTTCCTTGCTGCCTTGACTTTTTCTTTCATCTTTGACCCTAGGCTAGCCCTAGTGGTCCTTTGGACTTATGTTGAGTTCATCTGTTTCAGGTTGAGCATAGTGCCATTGAGATCATACAAATGTGATTGGATTTGTTTACATATGAACTAACCTTTGTTTTGTAGATGGTTTGACTCATGTGTTTGAGTCTTGCTTTGCACAGTTGACCTTCTGTGGTTGACTGATTATCCATTCCTTTTGGTTTTAACTGTTTAATTGCATACTGATTTGTTTGGTTTTTCTCAGGTACCCTTTAGTTGCTTTTTGCTTGCTTTGCTATTTAGCAATTGCTTTTGAGGTATAATTACTTCTTCTTCATGTAGTCTGGAGACCCGGTCTGTTATTTGACCGGGCAAACTGTCTGAAGTCCTCCTTAAGAGGCAATGCTTGTGTGTGTTTAAAATTGTCCCAAGCAGGAAAAGTCCTCATTTGAGGCAATTGGTGGAAGGTAGGGATAAGTAGCCTATCCCCCACTATTCAGTGAGTCATCTCATTGCTCCCATCATATGGTTGATGCATTGGGATACAAACCCAAGATCTTGTACAAAGTGTACAGTGTCAGAGTCTTCGAGTATAGAAGGGTTCCCACTTTCTGGACCCATGCTCATTTGTCTATTAGCTCTCCCTGGCCAGGGATAAGAGCTGTGAGGTCTCATCCTCACTTCATCCTTTCATCTGCTTCACCTTAGCCTCTCAATGGCAAGGTTAAGAGCAACACTTACCCTATTACAGTTGGCCCTAGTGCCTAACCTTTTGCTTGAGCCTCTTGTATGCATATAGAGTGTGCTTTGTGTGATTGCCTGTTTGCTTTGCCTCTTTAGGTTTAGCTTAGACTTGCCCTTGTGCAAGGTAGGTTGCGCTTGACTTGCTTCCTGTGCAAGTCAAGTCTGTGTGGCTTGCTTCCTATGTGAGCCATACTTAGAACTGTTCGGCCGAACTACGGCAACTCTGATTCTCATGTTCAGATGAGATACGTAGGCACGAGACGCGATGTCTTGCCGAGTTTGACTAACCACTAACACTAACTCTTTTCTCTCACCCTTGTTGTGATTGAGACCTCCCCTTTCTCTTGCCCTCGTTGCAATCGAGACCCTTGCTTCCTGTGCAAGCCTTGTCTAGGATAGGCTGGCCCTTGTGCCATTTAGCTAGAAACCATAACTTAGGGTTGACTTTGCATGACAACATCTAGGCTCGAGTCGTAGTCTCCCTAGTGTTGTGTCTCCCTCTGTTATCTGGTTAGGCTAGATCCTTGTCCCTGCGTAGGGGAACTACATCGCCCTGATCTTCACACCAGATGAAGTATGTAGGCAGGAGATTGAGCTGATCTCTCCGGGCGCCCTTTTTCTTTTTGTGTGTGTGTTGTTTGACCTTTGCTAGGCTCGAGTCCCCGTACTCCTTAGCATTTGCTGTCTGTTTGTTTGTGTTTGACAGTTGTAGGCTGAGTCCCAGACTCCCTATCTGTCTGTTGTGTGCGTTTAGGTTCGGATGTCAATGTAAGTCCAGTGATTGGCGTTTGGGCTCCATGTTTGCCTCTTTGCGTGTGTTTTAGGTTCGGATGCTGACATAAGTCCATCGATTGGCAGTCGGGCTCCACGTTTGCCTTTGTGTGTTTGTTTGTGTGCGTGTCAGCCGAACTACGAATGCTCTGATTCTTCTCTCGTCCGAGAAGATACGTATGCATAGGATGCGACATCCTAGCGAGCATGTGTCGTTTCCCCAGTCCGAACTACTTCGACTCTGATGTCTATGTCTGATAGACTAAGTAGGCCCAGGATACGATGTCCTGCCGAGTCAGTTTCAGTCAGTTTCTTTTGTCTCTTTTCAGCCAGTGTGTGTGAGTTTGAGCAGTGTTTAGCAACCATTATTCCTTCCTTTTGTGCGTGGATCCCGTAGAGTACTACGGATGCGTAGGGTGCCTAACACCTTCCCTTCGCATAACCGACTCCCGAACCCATTCTCTTTGGTCGCGAGACCATGTTCTTTCCTAGGTTTACTTCGAGCGTTTCCTTTCCCTCTTTTGGGATAAATAACGCACGGTGGCGGCTCTGTTGTTTCTTTCTTTTCCCGCCGGTTTTTCGCGCGATGCGACACTCCTATTCTAATATTACTGAGTTCGTCGGAATCATTTGAGGTTTACTGTGATGCTTCATTGTTGGGTTTGGGTGGTGTGTTGATGCAGAATAAGCAGGTTATAGCTTATGCTTCGAGACAGCTGAGGGTTCATGAGAGGAACTATCCGACACACGACTTAGAGTTGGCAGCTGTGGTATTTGTTCTGAAGTTATGGAGGCATTACTTGTATGGATCAAGATTTGAGGTTTTCAGTGACCATAAGAGTTTAAAGTATTTGTTTGGTCAGAAAGAGCTGAATATGAGACAGAGGAGATGGTTAGAGTTTCTGAAGGATTATGACTTTGGTTTGAATTACCATCCGGGTAAAGCAAACGTAGTAGCTGATGCATTGAGTCGGAAATCATTGCACATGTCTATGTTAATGGTTAAGGAACTGGATTTAATTGAGCAGTTTAGAGACTTGAGTTTGGGGTGTGAGAGTACTCACAATAGTGTTAAACTGGGAATGTTGAAGTTAACGAGTGGTATTCTGGATGAGATCAGAGAGGGTCAGAAATCCGATGTGCTTTTGGTTGATAAGTTGACTCTAGTGAAACAAGGTCAAGGTGGTGAGTTCAGAGTTGATGAGAATGGTGTGTTGAAATTTGGTGATCGGGTGTGTATTCCGGATGTTACCGAACTTAAGAGGAGTATTCTGGAGGAGGGACATCGTAGTGGCCTGAGTATTCATCCTGGAGCTACGAAGATGTATCAAGATTTGAAAAAGTTATTTTGGTGGCCGGGAATGAAAAGAGAAATTGCGAGTTTTGTTTATTCTTGTTTGACTTGTCAGAAGTCGAAGATTGAGCATCAGAAGCCGTCTAGGCTAATGCAACCGTTGGCTATTCCAGAGTGGAAGTGGGACAGTATCAGTATGGATTTTGTTTCTGGTTTACCGAGGACAAGTAAGAATTTTGAAGCTATTTGGGTGATTGTTGACAGATTGACGAAATCGGCTCATTTCATTCCGATCAGAATGGATTATCCGTTAGAGAGATTAGCTGAGCTGTATATTGAGAAGATTGTAAGTTTGCATGGTATTCCGTCGAGTATTGTTTCGGACCGAGATCCTAGATTTACATCGAAATTCTGGGAAGGTTTGCAGAAGGCTTTGGGAACTAAGCTGAGATTGAGTTCTACATATCATCTGCAGACTGATGGTCAGACTGAGAGGACGATTCAGTCACTAGAGGATCTTTTGAGGGCTTGTGTTTTGGAAAAGGGAGGTGCTTGGGATTGTTATTTGCCTTTGATTGAGTTTACCTACAACAATAGTTTTCATTCGAGCATTGGTATGGCACCGTTTGAAGCTTTGTATGGTAGGAGATGTCGGACACCTTTATGTTGGTATGAGTCCGGTGAGAGTGTTGTGGTTGGACCGGAGATTGTTCAACAGACTACGGAAAAGATTAAGATGATTCAGGAGAAGATGAGAATTGCTCAGAGTCGTCAGAAGAGTTATCACGATAAGAGAAGGAAGTCACTTGAGTTTCAAGAGGGAGATCATGTGTTTCTTCGTGTTACTCCGATAACTGGGGTTGGTCGAGCTTTGAAGTCGAAGAAGTTGACACCTCGATTTATTGGTCCTTATCAGATTTTGGAGAGGATAGGGGAGGTAGCCTATCGTATCGCTTTACCGCCGTCGCTTGCGAATTTGCATGAGGTTTTTCATGTGTCTCAGTTGAGGAGGTACATTCATGATCCGTCGCATGTGGTCCAAGTAGATGATGTCCAGGTGAGAGATAACCTGACCGTTGAAACATCACCTATGAGGATCGAGGATCGAGAGTTGAAGCAGTTGCGGGGTAAAGAGATTGCTTTGGTAAAGGTAGCTTGGGGAGGACCAGCAGGTGGCAATGTGACTTGGGAACTTGAGAGTCAGATGAAGGAGTCTTATCTTGAGTTATTCACTTGAGGTATGTTTTCGAGGACGAAAACTCTTTTAGTGGGGGAGAGTTGTAACACCCCGATAAAATGAGATAATTATTTAAATTGAGTTAATAATATATTTATTATTTACTTAAATAATTGGAATTATTATTATTGGAATAATAATTATTGGAATATTATTGGGATTATTATTATTGGATTATTTTTATTATTATTATTGGAATAAAAGTAGAAATCAGTAAAAAGGTTCCATTTGGTAAAAAGAGTTATTTTCACGTGAAAAGGGAAAAGAGACAGAAAAGTGGAAAAGGACAAAGCGAACCAGAGAACAAGGGTTGAAGAAAGGAAGAACTTGAAGCTGAAGGATCGCCGGATTAACTCAGGTAAGGGGGGTTTATCATCGTTTAATGGGTATTATGGGATAATATGTCATGGGTAGTGATAAACCATTGATTTACCTCTGATTGGAATAATTGTGCTGAAAATTGTGAACTTTTGGGATGAACGAATTGGATTAAAAATTGAAGGAAATTCGTAGAAATTAGATGTAATAAGGTTAGATTTTGTGAAATCGAATAGGATATGAATTGTGTTAGAGGATATGAACGAATAATGTGTAAAATTGGACTGTGGAAGGTTGAATTGGATAGATCTCGTAGCAGAGAAAGCCATTGCAGATCTGGAAATTCTGGTTTCTGGTCATACGCGTATGGCACTAGGCAATACGCGTATGAGATGGCCTGGTACGCGTATGGCACTAGGCAATACGCGTATGAGATGGCCTGGTACGCGTATGGCACTAGGCAATACGCGTATGGATGAGGAAGATGATGTTTTGAACGTAGTTTGGTCTCTGTTGGTACGCGTATGGGGAAGTGATACGCGTAGCATACGCGTATGAGATGGTGTTACGCGTATGGGCTTGGCCAGGAAATGGGCCATACGCGTATGGACATGGGGCATACGCGTATGGGCAGGATTGTGATTTTCCTGAGCTGTTGTTGTGCAGTTTTTCACTGTTCAGCTGGGTAACGTAATTCAACTGATGTATGATATATTAGGGATCATTTCCCGTTATTTTGAGTAGTATAGGTATTAGTAGAGTGTGCTAATACTGTGGTTGTTCTTTGGCATGATCTGATATGCTTATGTGATAAAATATTGATGATGTGTGATGGTATGCATGAGGCTGTGAATGAATCAGTTATGTGTGCATTTGTGAATAGACTGTTTTATGACTTAGAGTGTGAGCATATGTCTATTCTTGAATTGTGGTTGATGATTTAGCATTGCTAGGTGATTAGCATGCATATGGTGGCCTTTATGGTGGTAGCTAATTCCCATGGTGAGGAATTAGTGAGTTAGTCATTTTGGACTGTTGTTGATTGTTTGCATGCTAGGTGAATTAGCGTGCATAGCATGGCCCTTGGGGTGGTAGCTAATTCCCATGGTGAGGAATTAGTGAGTGAGTCACTAGGTCTCAAATGAGTGGGACTAGTGGGCTTGGTAGCCGTGCCTGGATTTGGACGGTGAGGTGAACTATATGTTCACAAATAGTCGGTACCGCATGCATGGAGTCTCATTGCATTTGTATTGTATGGCGTATAATATGAATGGATGTATTCCAATATTATACGTGTGTTTTGTGGTTGAATTGAGTATGATTTTAGTTGATGTTGCCGTTGCTGAATGTATGATCCGATTAGGGTGATGAATGTGTGAAATTACTTGGCATTACATGTTAATTTATAATGCTTATTATATCGATTGAGGAACTCACCCTTACAACTATTTTTCAGGTAACGAGCAGTGAGTTGAATAGAAGCTAAGGTTCGGAGTCTAGTGAAATTTCCTTAGTGGGTCATGCTCTGGTAGATGTAACATCGGGGCGGGATGTTTTATTATGTTTTCCTTTGATTGTTGAACAACTTTACATGTAATGTATTACATGGTTGAATATTGTTAGTTTGTATCCGCTGCGTATTATGCGAATGTTTTATGTTGATTAAATAAATGAGCATGACAGGATATTTTGGAAAATGGTGAGAAATGATTGTGTGACACCCTTAGTTGCATAATTACTCTGATTGACATATTGCTATTTTAATTAAATAATTTGGGGTATTTTAGAAGGGTGTTACATTAGTGGTATCAGAGCATAGTCGGTCGAGTCGAGTCGTAATTAGTCTGTTTCCCTGTATGTGATAGGTGTTGTGTAACCCTATCAGTACTTATTGTTTTAGCTTGTTGGGTTTTCAGAATAGAGATGGCTGGAAGAGGTAGAGACGATGCTGCGATTGCTGAGGCTCTGGGTATGCTAGCTGGAGTACTTGGAGGGAATCCGAATGTTATGGGAATGGGAGCTGCTCGTCAACTGAGTGAGTTCCAAAAGAACAATCCTCCAATGTTCAAGGGAGCATACGATCCAGATGGTGCTCAGAAGTGGTTGAAGGAGATCGAGAGGATCTTCCGAGTGACTGAGTGTGCCGATAACCAGAAGGTCAGGTTCGGTACGCATATGTTGTCAGAGGAAGCGGACGATTGGTGGGTTGCTACCCGCACTGAGTTGGAAGTTGCTGGGAATGCTGAGATTACTTGGGCAGAGTTCAGAGAGAGATTTCTGAGGAAGTATTTTCCAGAGGATGTTAGAGGAAAGAAAGAGATAGAGTTCTTGGAATTGAAACGGGGTAACCGGTCTGTTACTGAGTATGCTGCTAAGTTCACAGAGTTGTCGAAGTATTACACTCCCTATAACGAGGCTACTGGGGAATTTTCAAAGTGTGTGAAGTTTGAGAACGGGTTACGTCCCGAGATCAAGCAGGCTATTGGGTATCAGCGGATCAGAGTGTTTTCTGACTTGGTTGACTGTTGCAGGATTTTTGAACAGGATTCCAAGGCTAGAGCAGAGAGCTATCAGCAAAGGGTTGATAGGAAAGGCAAGAATCAGAATGATCGTGGGAAACCGTATGCAGCTGGAAAAGGTTTCCAGAGATAGAGTGGGATGAAGAGGCCTAGTGGGGGAGACTCCAGTGCCCCTGCTAAGTGTTACAGATGTGGTCAGGCTGGGCATCGTATCCATGAATGTACCAGTAATGAGAAGAAGTGTTTTAAGTGTGGAAAAGGTGGTCACTTGGCTGCAGAGTGTCGGTTGAAGACTGTAACTTGTTTCAACTGTGGAGAAGTGGGTCATATCCGTCCACAGTGTCCTAAGCCGAAGAAAGAGAACCAGTCAGGAGGCAAGGTCTTTGCTTTATCGGGTTCTGAGACTTCTGCAGATGATCGTTTGATCCGAGGTACGTGTTATATTAATGGCTTTCCTCTTGTAGCTATTATCGACACAGGTGCTACTCATTCCTTTATATCTTGGGATTGTGCTGTGAAACTTAAGTTAGAGATATCTGAGATGCGTGGTAGTATGGTGATTGATACTCCTGCGAAGGGTTCAGTGACTACTACTTCAGTTTGTTTGGATTGTCCTTTGAGTATTTTTGGTAGAGACTTTGGGATGGACCTAGTGTGTCTTCCACTAGTACAGGTTGATGTTATCCTGGGTATGAACTGGTTGGTGTTTAACCGAGTTTATATCAACTGTTTTGATAAGACTGTGATTTTTCCTGAGATTGAGGAAGGAAAGAGTTTGTTTCTATCAGCAAGGCAGGTGAATGAGGAAGTAGCAGATGGGGCAGAGTTGTTTATGCTATTAGCGACTTTGGAAGCTAAAGATAAACTGGTGATTGGTAATCTAGCCGTGGTGTGTGATTTTCCTGATGTGTTTCCTGAAGAAGTGAATGAATTGCCACCAGAGCGTGAAGTTGAGTTCTCGATTGACTTGGTACCTGGTACTAGGCCGATATCGATGGCTCTGTACCGTATGTCTGCTGTTGAGTTAACTGAATTAAAGAGTCAGTTGGAAGATCTGTTGGATAAGAAATTTATTCGTCCGAGTGTGTCACCGTGGGGTGCACCAGTGTTATTGGTTAAGAAGAAAGAAGGTACTATGAGGTTGTGTGTGGACTACAGGCAACTGAATAAAGTGACGATCAAGAATCGGTATCCTTTGCCGAGGATTGATGATTTGATGGATCAGTTGGTTGGTGCGAGTGTGTTCAGCAAGATAGATTTGAGATCTGGGTATCATCAGATACGTGTGAAAACTGAGGATATTCAGAAGACTGCTTTCAGAACAAGGTATGGACATTATGAGTACTCTGTAATGCCTTTTGGTGTGACTAATGCGCCTGGAGTATTTATGGAGTATATGAATAGGATTTTCCATCCGTATTTAGACAAGTTTGTGGTGGTGTTTATTGACGATATTTTGGTGTATTCGAGATCTGAAGAAGAACATGCTGAGCATTTGAGAATGGTTTTAGAAGTTCTCCGAGAAAAGAAGTTATTTGCTAAACTGTCTAAGTGTGAATTTTGGTTAGAAGAGGTTAGTTTTCTTGGTCATGTGATTTCAAGAGGCGGTGTTGCTGTTGACCCTTCTAAGATAGAAGCGGTATCTAAGTGGGAAGCTCCGAAGTCAGTTTCCGAGATAAGGAGTTTTCTTGGACTTGCAGGCTATTATAGGAAGTTCATTGAGGGATTTTCTAAGTTGGCGTTACCGTTGACGATGTTGACTAGAAAGGGGCAAGCGTTTGTTTGGGACTCAAAGTGTGAAGAAGGTTTCCAAGAGTTAAAGAGAAGGTTGACTACTGCTCCTATTCTAATATTACCGAGTTCGTCGGAATCATTTGAGGTTTACTGTGATGCTTCATTGTTGGGTTTGGGTGGTGTGTTGATGCAGAATAAGCAGGTTATAGCTTATGCTTCGAGACAGCTGAGGGTTCATGAGAGGAACTATCCGACACACGACTTAGAGTTGGCAGCTGTGGTATTTGTTCTGAAGTTATGGAGGCATTACTTGTATGGATCAAGATTTGAGGTTTTCAGTGACCATAAGAGTTTAAAGTATTTGTTTGGTCAGAAAGAGCTGAATATGAGACAGAGGAGATGGTTAGAGTTTCTGAAGGATTATGACTTTGGTTTGAATTACCATCCGGGTAAAGCAAACGTAGTAGCTGATGCATTGAGTCGGAAATCATTGCACATGTC
The DNA here is from genome assembly GCF_024323335.1 of Lathyrus oleraceus. NCBI lineage: Eukaryota > Viridiplantae > Streptophyta > Magnoliopsida > Fabales > Fabaceae > Lathyrus > Lathyrus oleraceus. The sequence continues at coordinate 453,985,202 of NC_066580.1, forward strand.
TATGTTAATGGTTAAGGAACTGGATTTAATTGAGCAGTTTAGAGACTTGAGTTTGGGGTGTGAGAGTACTCACAATAGTGTTAAACTGGGAATGTTGAAGTTAACGAGTGGTATTCTGGATGAGATCAGAGAGGGTCAGAAATCCGATGTGCTTTTGGTTGATAAGTTGACTCTAGTGAAACAAGGTCAAGGTGGTGAGTTCAGAGTTGATGAGAATGGTGTGTTGAAATTTGGTGATCGGGTGTGTATTCCGGATGTTACCGAACTTAAGAGGAGTATTCTGGAGGAGGGACATCGTAGTGGCCTGAGTATTCATCCTAGAGCTACGAAGATGTATCAAGATTTGAAAAAGTTATTTTGGTGGCCGGGAATGAAAAGAGAAATTGCGAGTTTTGTTTATTCTTGTTTGACTTGTCAGAAGTCGAAGATTGAGCATCAGAAGCCGTCTGGGCTAATGCAACCGTTGGCTATTCCAGAGTGGAAGTGGGACAGTATCAGTATGGATTTTGTTTCTGGTTTACCGAGGACAAGTAAGAATTTTGAAGCTATTTGGGTGATTGTTGACAGATTGACGAAATCGGCTCATTTCATTCCGATCAGAATGGATTATCCGTTAGAGAGATTAGCTGAGCTGTATATTGAGAAGATTGTAAGTTTGCATGGTATTCCGTCGAGTATTGTTTCGGACCGAGATCCTAGATTTACATCGAAATTCTGGGAAGGTTTGCAGAAGGCTTTGGGAACTAAGCTGAGATTGAGTTCTACATATCATCTGCAGACTGATGGTCAGACTGAGAGGACGATTCAGTCACTAGAGGATCTTTTGAGGGCTTGTGTTTTGGAAAAGGGAGGTGCTTGGGATTGTTATTTGCCTTTGATTGAGTTTACCTACAACAATAGTTTTCATTCGAGCATTGGTATGGCACCGTTTGAAGCTTTGTATGGTAGGAGATGTCGGACACCTTTATGTTGGTATGAGTCCGGTGAGAGTGTTGTGGTTGGACCGGAGATTGTTCAACAGACTACGGAAAAGATTAAGATGATTCAGGAGAAGATGAGAATTGCTCAGAGTCGTCAGAAGAGTTATCACGATAAGAGAAGGAAGTCACTTGAGTTTCAAGAGGGAGATCATGTGTTTCTTCGTGTTACTCCGATAACTGGGGTTGGTCGAGCTTTGAAGTCGAAGAAGTTGACACCTCGATTTATTGGTCCTTATCAGATTTTGGAGAGGATAGGGGAGGTAGCCTATCGTATCGCTTTACCGCCGTCGCTTGCGAATTTGCATGAGGTTTTTCATGTGTCTCAGTTGAGGAGGTACATTCATGATCCGTCGCATGTGGTCCAAGTAGATGATGTCCAGGTGAGAGATAACCTGACCGTTGAAACATCACCTATGAGGATCGAGGATCGAGAGTTGAAGCAGTTGCGGGGTAAAGAGATTGCTTTGGTAAAGGTAGCTTGGGGAGGACCAGCAGGTGGCAATGTGACTTGGGAACTTGAGAGTCAGATGAAGGAGTCTTATCTTGAGTTATTCACTTGAGGTATGTTTTCGAGGACGAAAACTCTTTTAGTGGGGGAGAGTTGTAACACCCCGATAAAATGAGATAATTATTTAAATTGAGTTAATAATATATTTATTAATTTACTTAAATAATTGGAATTATTATTATTGGAATAATAATTATTGGAATATTATTGGGATTATTATTATTGGATTATTTTTATTATTATTATTGGAATAAAAGTAGAAATCAGTAAAAAGGTTCCATTTGGTAAAAAGAGTTATTTTCACGTGAAAAGGGAAAAGAGACAGAAAAGTGGAAAAGGACAAAGCGAACCAGAGAACAAGGGTTGAAGAAAGGAAGAACTTGAAGCTGAAGGATCGCCGGATTAACTCAGGTAAGGGGGGTTTATCATCGTTTAATGGGTATTATGGGATAATATGTCATGGGTAGTGATAAACCATTGATTTACCTCTGATTGGAATAATTGTGCTGAAAATTGTGAACTTTTGGGATGAACGAATTGGATTAAAAATTGAAGGAAATTCGTAGAAATTAGATGTAATAAGGTTAGATTTTGTGAAATCGAATAGGATATGAATTGTGTTAGAGGATATGAACGAATAATGTGTAAAATTGGACTGTGGAAGGTTGAATTGGATAGATCTCGTAGCAGAGAAAGCCATTGCAGATCTGGAAATTCTGGTTTCTGGTCATACGCGTATGGCACTAGGCAATACGCGTATGAGATGGCCTGGTACGCGTATGGCACTAGGCAATACGCGTATGAGATGGCCTGGTACGCGTATGGCACTAGGCAATACGCGTATGGATGAGGAAGATGATGTTTTGAACGTAGTTTGGTCTCTGTTGGTACGCGTATGGGGAAGTGATACGCGTAGCATACGCGTATGAGATGGTGTTACGCGTATGGGCTTGGCCAGGAAATGGGCCATACGCGTATGGACATGGGGCATACGCGTATGGGCAGGATTGTGATTTTCCTGAGCTGTTGTTGTGCAGTTTTTCACTGTTCAGCTGGGTAACGTAATTCAGCTGATGTATGATATATTAGGGATCATTTCCTGTTATTTTGAGTAGTATAGGTATTAGTAGAGTGTGCTAATACTGTGGTTGTTCTTTGGCATGATCTGATATGCTTATGTGATAAAATATTGATGATGTGTGATGGTATGCATGAGGCTGTGAATGAATCAGTTATGTGTGCATTTGTGAATAGACTGTTTTATGACTTAGAGTGTGAGCATATGTCTATTCTTGAATTGTGGTTGATGATTTAGCATTGCTAGGTGATTAGCATGCATATGGTGGCCTTTATGGTGGTAGCTAATTCCCATGGTGAGGAATTAGTGAGTTAGTCATTTTGGACTGTTGTTGATTGTTTGCATGCTAGGTGAATTAGCGTGCATAGCATGGCCCTTGGGGTGGTAGCTAATTCCCATGGTGAGGAATTAGTGAGTGAGTCACTAGGTCTCAAATGAGTGGGACTAGTGGGCTTGGTAGCCGTGCCTGGATTTGGACGGTGAGGTGAACTATATGTTCACAAATAGTCGGTACCGCATGCATGGAGTCTCATTGCATTTGTATTGTATGGCGTATAATATGAATGGATGTATTCCAATATTATACGTGTGTTTTGTGGTTGAATTGAGTATGATTTTAGTTGATGTTGCCGTTGCTGAATGTATGATCCGATTAGGGTGATGAATGTGTGAAATTACTTGGTATTACATGTTAATTTATAATGCTTATTATATCGATTGAGGAACTCACCCTTACAACTATTTTTCAGGTAACGAGCAGTGAGTTGAATAGAAGCTAAGGTTCGGAGTCTAGTGAAATTTCCTTAGTGGGTCATGCTCTGGTAGATGTAACATCGGGGCGGGATGTTTTATTATGTTTTCCTTTGATTGTTGAACAACTTTACATGTAATGTATTACATGGTTGAATATTGTTAGTTTGTATCCGCTGCGTATTATGCGAATGTTTTATGTTGATTAAATAAATGAGCATGACAGGATATTTTGGAAAATGGTGAGAAATGATTGTGTGACACCCTTAGTTGCATAATTACTCTGATTGACATATTGCTATTTTAATTAAATAATTTGGGGTATTTTAGAAGGGTGTTACATTAGTGGTATCAGAGCATAGTCGGTCGAGTCGAGTCGTAATTAGTCTGTTTCCCTGTATGTGATAGGTGTTGTGTAACCCTATCAGTACTTATTGTTTTAGCTTGTTGGGTTTTCAGAATAGAGATGGCTGGAAGAGGTAGAGACGATGCTGCGATTGCTGAGGCTCTGGGTATGCTAGCTGGAGTACTTGGAGGGAATCCGAATGTTATGGGAATGGGAGCTGCTCGTCAACTGAGTGAGTTCCAAAAGAACAATCCTCCAATGTTCAAGGGAGCATACGATCCAGATGGTGCTCAGAAGTGGTTGAAGGAGATCGAGAGGATCTTCCGAGTGACTGAGTGTGCCGATAACCAGAAGGTCAGGTTCGGTACGCATATGTTGTCAGAGGAAGCGGACGATTGGTGGGTTGCTACCCGCACTGAGTTGGAAGTTGCTGGGAATGCTGAGATTACTTGGGCAGAGTTCAGAGAGAGATTTCTGAGGAAGTATTTTCCAGAGGATGTTAGAGGAAAGAAAGAGATAGAGTTCTTGGAATTGAAACGGGGTAACCGGTCTGTTACTGAGTATGCTGCTAAGTTCACAGAGTTGTCGAAGTATTACACTCCCTATAACGAGGCTACTGGGGAATTTTCAAAGTGTGTGAAGTTTGAGAACGGGTTACGTCCCGAGATCAAGCAGGCTATTGGGTATCAGCGGATCAGAGTGTTTTCTGACTTGGTTGACTGTTGCAGGATTTTTGAACAGGATTCCAAGGCTAGAGCAGAGAGCTATCAGCAAAGGGTTGATAGGAAAGGCAAGAATCAGAATGATCGTGGGAAACCGTATGCAGCTGGAAAAGGTTTCCAGAGATAGAGTGGGATGAAGAGGCCTAGTGGGGGAGACTCCAGTGCCCCTGCTAAGTGTTACAGATGTGGTCAGGCTGGGCATCGTATCCATGAATGTACCAGTAATGAGAAGAAGTGTTTTAAGTGTGGAAAAGGTGGTCACTTGGCTGCAGAGTGTCGGTTGAAGACTGTAACTTGTTTCAACTGTGGAGAAGTGGGTCATATCCGTCCACAGTGTCCTAAGCCGAAGAAAGAGAACCAGTCAGGAGGCAAGGTCTTTGCTTTATCGGGTTCTGAGACTTCTGCAGATGATCGTTTGATCCGAGGTACGTGTTATATTAATGGCTTTCCTCTTGTAGCTATTATCGACACAGGTGCTACTCATTCCTTTATATCTTGGGATTGTGCTGTGAAACTTAAGTTAGAGATATCTGAGATGCGTGGTAGTATGGTGATTGATACTCCTGCGAAGGGTTCAGTGACTACTACTTCAGTTTGTTTGGATTGTCCTTTGAGTATTTTTGGTAGAGACTTTGGGATGGACCTAGTGTGTCTTCCACTAGTACAGGTTGATGTTATCCTGGGTATGAACTGGTTGGTGTTTAACCGAGTTTATATCAACTGTTTTGATAAGACTGTGATTTTTCCTGAGATTGAGGAAGGAAAGAGTTTGTTTCTATCAGCAAGGCAGGTGAATGAGGAAGTAGCAGATGGGGCAGAGTTGTTTATGCTATTAGCGACTTTGGAAGCTAAAGATAAACTGGTGATTGGTAATCTAGCCGTGGTGTGTGATTTTCCTGATGTGTTTCCTGAAGAAGTGAATGAATTGCCACCAGAGCGTGAAGTTGAGTTCTCGATTGACTTGGTACCTGGTACTAGGCCGATATCGATGGCTCTGTACCGTATGTCTGCTGTTGAGTTAACTGAATTAAAGAGTCAGTTGGAAGATCTGTTGGATAAGAAATTTATTCGTCCGAGTGTGTCACCGTGGGGTGCACCAGTGTTATTGGTTAAGAAGAAAGAAGGTACTATGAGGTTGTGTGTGGACTACAGGCAACTGAATAAAGTGACGATCAAGAATCGGTATCCTTTGCCGAGGATTGATGATTTGATGGATCAGTTGGTTGGTGCGAGTGTGTTCAGCAAGATAGATTTGAGATCTGGGTATCATCAGATACGTGTGAAAACTGAGGATATTCAGAAGACTGCTTTCAGAACAAGGTATGGACATTATGAGTACTCTGTAATGCCTTTTGGTGTGACTAATGCGCCTGGAGTATTTATGGAGTATATGAATAGGATTTTCCATCCGTATTTAGACAAGTTTGTGGTGGTGTTTATTGACGATATTTTGGTGTATTCGAGATCTGAAGAAGAACATGCTGAGCATTTGAGAATGGTTTTAGAAGTTCTCCGAGAAAAGAAGTTATTTGCTAAACTGTCTAAGTGTGAATTTTGGTTAGAAGAGGTTAGTTTTCTTGGTCATGTGATTTCAAGAGGCGGTGTTGCTGTTGACCCTTCTAAGATAGAAGCGGTATCTAAGTGGGAAGCTCCGAAGTCAGTTTCCGAGATAAGGAGTTTTCTTGGACTTGCAGGCTATTATAGGAAGTTCATTGAGGGATTTTCTAAGTTGGCGTTACCGTTGACGATGTTGACTAGAAAGGGGCAAGCGTTTGTTTGGGACTCAAAGTGTGAAGAAGGTTTCCAAGAGTTAAAGAGAAGGTTGACTACTGCTCCTATTCTAATATTACCGAGTTCGTCGGAATCATTTGAGGTTTACTGTGATGCTTCATTGTTGGGTTTGGGTGGTGTGTTGATGCAGAATAAGCAGGTTATAGCTTATGCTTCGAGACAGCTGAGGGTTCATGAGAGGAACTATCCGACACACGACTTAGAGTTGGCAGCTGTGGTATTTGTTCTGAAGTTATGGAGGCATTACTTGTATGGATCAAGATTTGAGGTTTTCAGTGACCATAAGAGTTTAAAGTATTTGTTTGGTCAGAAAGAGCTGAATATGAGACAGAGGAGATGGTTAGAGTTTCTGAAGGATTATGACTTTGGTTTGAATTACCATCCGGGTAAAGCAAACGTAGTAGCTGATGCATTGAGTCGGAAATCATTGCACATGTCTATGTTAATGGTTAAGGAACTGGATTTAATTGAGCAGTTTAGAGACTTGAGTTTGGGGTGTGAGAGTACTCACAATAGTGTTAAACTGGGAATGTTGAAGTTAACGAGTGGTATTCTGGATGAGATCAGAGAGGGTCAGAAATCCGATGTGCTTTTGGTTGATAAGTTGACTCTAGTGAAACAAGGTCAAGGTGGTGAGTTCAGAGTTGATGAGAATGGTGTGTTGAAATTTGGTGATCGGGTGTGTATTCCGGATGTTACCGAACTTAAGAGGAGTATTCTGGAGGAGGGACATCGTAGTGGCCTGAGTATTCATCCTGGAGCTACGAAGATGTATCAAGATTTGAAAAAGTTATTTTGGTGGCCGGGAATGAAAAGAGAAATTGCGAGTTTTGTTTATTCTTGTTTGACTTGTCAGAAGTCGAAGATTGAGCATCAGAAGCCGTCTGGGCTAATGCAACCGTTGGCTATTCCAGAGTGGAAGTGGGACAGTATCAGTATGGATTTTGTTTCTGGTTTACCGAGGACAAGTAAGAATTTTGAAGCTATTTGGGTGATTGTTGACAGATTGACGAAATCGGCTCATTTCATTCCGATCAGAATGGATTATCCGTTAGAGAGATTAGCTGAGCTGTATATTGAGAAGATTGTAAGTTTGCATGGTATTCCGTCGAGTATTGTTTCGGACCGAGATCCTAGATTTACATCGAAATTCTGGGAAGGTTTGCAGAAGGCTTTGGGAACTAAGCTGAGATTGAGTTCTACATATCATCTGCAGACTGATGGTCAGACTGAGAGGACGATTCAGTCACTAGAGGATCTTTTGAGGGCTTGTGTTTTGGAAAAGGGAGGTGCTTGGGATTGTTATTTGCCTTTGATTGAGTTTACCTACAACAATAGTTTTCATTCGAGCATTGGTATGGCACCGTTTGAAGCTTTGTATGGTAGGAGATGTCGGACACCTTTATGTTGGTATGAGTCCGGTGAGAGTGTTGTGGTTGGACCGGAGATTGTTCAACAGACTACGGAAAAGATTAAGATGATTCAGGAGAAGATGAGAATTGCTCAGAGTCGTCAGAAGAGTTATCACGATAAGAGAAGGAAGTCACTTGAGTTTCAAGAGGGAGATCATGTGTTTCTTCGTGTTACTCCGATAACTGGGGTTGGTCGAGCTTTGAAGTCGAAGAAGTTGACACCTCGATTTATTGGTCCTTATCAGATTTTGGAGAGGATAGGGGAGGTAGCCTATCGTATCGCTTTACCGCCGTCGCTTGCGAATTTGCATGAGGTTTTTCATGTGTCTCAGTTGAGGAGGTACATTCATGATCCGTCGCATGTGGTCCAAGTAGATGATGTCCAGGTGAGAGATAACCTGACCGTTGAAACATCACCTATGAGGATCGAGGATCGAGAGTTGAAGCAGTTGCGGGGTAAAGAGATTGCTTTGGTAAAGGTAGCTTGGGGAGGACCAGCAGGTGGCAATGTGACTTGGGAACTTGAGAGTCAGATGAAGGAGTCTTATCTTGAGTTATTCACTTGAGGTATGTTTTCGAGGACGAAAACTCTTTTAGTGGGGGAGAGTTGTAACACCCCGATAAAATGAGATAATTATTTAAATTGAGTTAATAATATATTTATTAATTTACTTAAATAATTGGAATTATTATTATTGGAATAATAATTATTGGAATATTATTGGGATTATTATTATTGGATTATTTTTATTATTATTATTGGAATAAAAGTAGAAATCAGTAAAAAGGTTCCATTTGGTAAAAAGAGTTATTTTCACGTGAAAAGGGAAAAGAGACAGAAAAGTGGAAAAGGACAAAGCGAACCAGAGAACAAGGGTTGAAGAAAGGAAGAACTTGAAGCTGAAGGATCGCCGGATTAACTCAGGTAAGGGGGGTTTATCATCGTTTAATGGGTATTATGGGATAATATGTCATGGGTAGTGATAAACCATTGATTTACCTCTGATTGGAATAATTGTGCTGAAAATTGTGAACTTTTGGGATGAACGAATTGGATTAAAAATTGAAGGAAATTCGTAGAAATTAGATGTAATAAGGTTAGATTTTGTGAAATCGAATAGGATATGAATTGTGTTAGAGGATATGAACGAATAATGTGTAAAATTGGACTGTGGAAGGTTGAATTGGATAGATCTCGTAGCAGAGAAAGCCATTGCAGATCTGGAAATTCTGGTTTCTGGTCATACGCGTATGGCACTAGGCAATACGCGTATGAGATGGCCTGGTACGCGTATGGCACTAGGCAATACGCGTATGAGATGGCCTGGTACGCGTATGGCACTAGGCAATACGCGTATGGATGAGGAAGATGATGTTTTGAACGTAGTTTGGTCTCTGTTGGTACGCGTATGGGGAAGTGATACGCGTAGCATACGCGTATGAGATGGTGTTACGCGTATGGGCTTGGCCAGGAAATGGGCCATACGCGTATGGACATGGGGCATACGCGTATGGGCAGGATTGTGATTTTCCTGAGCTGTTGTTGTGCAGTTTTTCACTGTTCAGCTGGGTAACGTAATTCAACTGATGTATGATATATTAGGGATCATTTCCCGTTATTTTGAGTAGTATAGGTATTAGTAGAGTGTGCTAATACTGTGGTTGTTCTTTGGCATGATCTGATATGCTTATGTGATAAAATATTGATGATGTGTGATGGTATGCATGAGGCTGTGAATGAATCAGTTATGTGTGCATTTGTGAATAGACTGTTTTATGACTTAGAGTGTGAGCATATGTCTATTCTTGAATTGTGGTTGATGATTTAGCATTGCTAGGTGATTAGCATGCATATGGTGGCCTTTATGGTGGTAGCTAATTCCCATGGTGAGGAATTAGTGAGTTAGTCATTTTGGACTGTTGTTGATTGTTTGCATGCTAGGTGAATTAGCGTGCATAGCATGGCCCTTGGGGTGGTAGCTAATTCCCATGGTGAGGAATTAGTGAGTGAGTCACTAGGTCTCAAATGAGTGGGACTAGTGGGCTTGGTAGCCGTGCCTGGATTTGGACGGTGAGGTGAACTATATGTTCACAAATAGTCGGTACCGCATGCATGGAGTCTCATTGCATTTGTATTGTATGGCGTATAATATGAATGGATGTATTCCAATATTATACGTGTGTTTTGTGGTTGAATTGAGTATGATTTTAGTTGATGTTGCCGTTGCTGAATGTATGATCCGATTAGGGTGATGAATGTGTGAAATTACTTGGCATTACATGTTAATTTATAATGCTTATTATATCGATTGAGGAACTCACCCTTACAACTATTTTTCAGGTAACGAGCAGTGAGTTGAATAGAAGCTAAGGTTCGGAGTCTAGTGAAATTTCCTTAGTGGGTCATGCTCTGGTAGATGTAACATCGGGGCGGGATGTTTTATTATGTTTTCCTTTGATTGTTGAACAACTTTACATGTAATGTATTACATGGTTGAATATTGTTAGTTTGTATCCGCTGCGTATTATGCGAATGTTTTATGTTGATTAAATAAATGAGCATGACAGGATATTTTGGAAAATGGTGAGAAATGATTGTGTGACACCCTTAGTTGCATAATTACTCTGATTGACATATTGCTATTTTAATTAAATAATTTGGGGTATTTTAGAAGGGTGTTACAGAGTACATTTGCATACATAATTGCATATATAGTTGATTATTCACGATTTTGATTGATTAATAGAGAATATTTACATGTTGTCATGATTTGGTGTGATAATATGTTATTGATGGTTATCTAATGAATGTGTGTTTGTTGTGTATTCTCTACCTTAGCATTCTTTACACTATTTATATTAGTTTATTGTTTCTCACCCCCTTTTCTTTCATGTTGTCCACCATGGACATCATGTAGATACTCAGGAGTAGAGTTTGTTGCAGTAAGTGAAAGTTAGCTCATGGAGTTACTTCGTTTAGTTTCATCGTTACTTAGAAGTCTTGCTTTGATTCTGTAACATCGGGGTTGAGAATGTTTGTTTGATTATTATGTTTTGTTGGAGCTTATTTTCTTTATTAGGATTATGTTGAAGTTGTTGAGAGTTGATCACGATAACTCCATATTTTGATAGCAATTTATATAATTTTGAAGTTGAGACTAAATGTGTAAGTTATATTGTTTTGTTTAACTGGAATAAGATAGATACCGCCATAATCATACCCTAAGTGAAGGTGAGTGTGGGAGGACAGGTGTTGTATGACATTGATATTTCAGCTGCGTATTTGTTAAATGTTTGATTTATTAGAGGATTTTTCGTTGGTGACACCTTAGATTGTCGTGTAAAGCTTAATATGTAAGTTTTGGGATTTAGGGTGTTACAATAAATTCCAGTGTAGTTTTCAAATTGACTTCCACCTTGGAATTCAATTACCCTTCCATTTTAGTTTGATCATTACATTGACATCTTCTTGCATTTGTCTAAAATGCATAATGATCCTCCTTAGACAAATACCATGACCGAAATAAGATCCTACAACAACAAATTATAATTTGATTGTTGATAGAGTGATAATAGGTTTATTCTTGGATGACCATGATATTGCTCATGATCCCATCTTGAGCACATATTCATAATTTTTTTCTATAATCATGATCACTTTTATAAATCAGAATAAGACCATCCCAATACTTCTCCAACCTTTCCTTTCTTATACATTACACCATACTTCATTGTTCCATTGAAGTGTTTGAGTATCCTATTTGCTACAAATATATGTGTTTATGTAAGCCTTTCTAGGTATATTTCTATCAAGCAAGCGACTTGGCAAATATCAGGCCTGGTGGCAATCAAGTACATGATACATCCTACCATTTTATTTCACACCTTTGCATCTACAGATGTGTCATCTTCATCCTTGGTTAGTTTGTATTCAGGCATTATAGTAATGCAAACCATGCTACAATTTTTAATGTCAAACCTCTACAATATCTCATTGACATATTTTTGCTAGTGTATGAAAATTACATACCTGTTCGGTCTCACAAATTTTTTAAAGAAGTATATCATGCTTCCCAAGTCAGTCATAGAAATGTTAACATTTCTCCATAGAGTGTTTTAAATTCTCAAACATATATGTTTACCATTCCTTTATTCTGTTCTGAAACCATAAATAGTGTATAGAAATGATGAGGAATTTTAAATCGTCGATGCTAACCTCCAATGTGGTGGCACGGGGTGGACCTGCAAGGTTATTACTCCAACACCCAAGTCAGTTCTAATTTCAAGAAGAGTGTAGTAAAACTGGAGAACATAAATTGTACGTTAAATATCATATGTGTTGCCTTTTATATGTTGGGTCGTTTGGATTGGACTTAAGTTAGGTTAAGCATTCGCTTTGGACCTTTGGTCAGCCTATAACACTTTCCTCTAAGGCTTATTGGGCAAAAATTACTCAGGAAAGTCTTCAAAATTGTGGCCAGATTCTAGTAATGGTGTTAGCTCTTGGAGACAAATAGAAAAGTCTTGGATCAGTTTCAAAAGTAGCGGGGAACAAGCGCATTAAATGTGATCTCATCATTGAAATGGTCCGTTGATCTTTGCTGATGTGTTCCTTGAGTGCACTTGAGTTTTTTTATGTTCCCTAGAAAGAATTCAGTTGTAGATCCTATAACTTTCTACTTCTGTTGATCTGGTCCGATGCTTGTCTTCGAATATATATAAGATGTTTTAAGTGTTAAGGGAACTTTTCAGAACCTTTGAGAGTCAGTTTCTATTTGTGAGCACATTTATTTCTTCTTCTCCAGGAGTATTTCCCATAGTAATTGTGATTGTTATTCCTTGAACAAAACTTCCATTCTCCCACTTGAACTTTGCCTTTTCCGTCAGATTTTTCTTTTATCAGGTACCCTCCTTATCTTAAGTTTTTCCATATCTTCAACATTTCCTTTATTGTAGCCAATATGAGTGATAGCCTCATAGGTTTGTCTAAAAGTTATGGGAGTGATGAATACTCCACAACTAGAATGGGAGTATCTTCTGGTCTAAACTCTTATCATGTAATCACTAACCAATTAGCCCACGAGGTTAAACATATAATCAATGATTCTGATTCAGAGAGGATTTCTATAGGTTATCTAGATGGAAGAGCCTTATCCAACAATTCTTCTTTTGATACTCTCTTATCTGATGACGATGCGAAAGGTAATCTCGTAGTCGTTTCTTGGCCCACTTCATTCCAAGCTATAGGGAATTATAATTCACATGCTTTGCTGACTCCGGAAATGCAGGTTCCTATTCTAAACAGAGATGAAGTTAAAGACCATGTTTAGCTCTATCGAAAAGTCTATAATCGAGATACCAATGATGCCGACATCAAGGACAATCTGGAGTGCGGGGTCCGAATGGATGAAGCTTGCTAGCTTAAACCTTTAGAGACTTTTAAGTTCCATTAACTTTCGTTGAAAGGGGTTACGTTAGTGGAGTCGGTCGACGCGAGAAAAACAGTTGGGTGAATGCAGAGATAGTATGGACCCCATCTATTCTAAGTACTCATGCAAACGTAAGTGCGACCAACATTGTGGTATGTCGTCCTTGCGGTAGATCCTGAAAAAATGGTATGAAGTACATTTTAATGATGTCACTCCCCTTTTATGAGTGTCTAACCACCAAGATAAATATGTGGCTACCTTTGTCTGAATTTGAGGTGGAGTGGTTGAAGTACATAAAGGTTACCCCCTCTCAACTTCAATCAGTTTCTTGAGATTATATAAAGATGTTTCAATTTTTGGTTGAGTATAGGTCTTACAAACCTCCCTACCGATTATTCTTCTATCTGTTCAGAGTTATACATACTTCACTGAATGATATATGAGATCATGGGCTTATTGAGCTCTGTAAAAATCTCCCTTATTCATCCTTTTTTCGGGGGACATGTTTGATTTTCTAGGGCGCTTTATATTAGAGATGTCCTACACTCAGGAGGCTCACTTTTCCTTCTTCTCCCGTCCTTATGAATCTTCTCGCTCTGGTAAGGGAAGATTTCTAAAATATTGATATTGGCCCCATTTCCACTCTAAGTCTCATCCGTATAACATCAAACTAGACTCCCTCACTACTAAATAAGTTATGATGAAGATGGACTTGGAGTCTCTATACCGAGCGCTTGGCTATGAGGAAGGGTTTGGCCCCAACAAAGTGTTATCTTCCCACCAGAGAAAAAAAATCCATTGATACATATGCCATCGCGAGTGTGATCGGTCTCCTAGAGAAGAAAAATATCTTTTGTAAGGATAAAGTCCTTGTTTTATTTTAAAATGCATGTTTTGTACTTGTAGATAAAATAGACTTTTTGCAAAAGATTTACATTATTTCCACTACTTAGGGTATTAACCTCAATCCCCAAATTCAGGGTATTACTATTCCTCCTATAACTCCACTCACGTCCTATGCTGTTGAGGATACCTTAATTGCCCATAGAACTGACCAATCGCTTTCTGTCAATGTTGTTATGATTGTGGAGGATCAACCACTACCTTCATGGATTCCTTGCACTCTCAAAGAAGACACGTTCATCCTTCTTAGCTTGATTTTGATGAAGACAAAAGGCTTCTTAGAAGAAAGATCAAAGAAGAAAAAGATTGAAATAAAGTTTGCATAAGTTTTGGATTTCTATGGAATTGGATCATAGACCAAGGTATAATGTTTCAATTCATTACTTATAAGCATTATGTGCTCACAAATTTTGTCACATATCTTCTAAAGTTTGGCAAAATATTATTACATGATTCACTTTTAAAATGGATTTTAACTTAGTCAAATTTTGTATTTTTAATTAGGGGCATCAATTTCCCTATTGAGAAAATTTGTTTCCTTCCTCTCTGCCAAACCATGTTTGAGAAAATTGATAAGGGAAATATGTTTCCCTCATGAAGAAATCGATTTACCTAGTGCATTTTTCAAAAGGGAAATTTCTTTCTCTCTCTGGTAAACATGTTTACCTAGTTTATTTTTCAAACAAAATTGTATGTTGCATAACAAGGAACTTTTTTCCCTCTCTTTGTAAATCGACTTCCCTCTGTTAATTGGTGAGAAATTCTAAACCATTTTCACACCTTTTTCTTCCATACTTTCATCATACCTTTTCCAAATCAATGAAAATTGATCAAGAATATTTTCTAAAGGTTGTCATGATTTCTAGAGCTATCATGAACACTACAAAATCAATGTTTTTCATCATTCAATTACACCTTTTTCATCAAATGTTTTTTAAGACAATTCTTACTGGTTTTTCAAGTGTTCATACAAAAATGACTTAGAAACTTTTACTGCATAATTTTCATAGATTGAGAAAAAGTTTCATAAACCATTGAGCACTTAATGTTTATATATTTTGGAATTGTTCATTGAAATAGAACATTAAATTTTCAAGATATTGGAAAGCATTCAAATCTGTCTATATTCACTTTAATATAATTTGTTATATTTTTCACCAAGTGTGTGGTGACTTGTATATGTGAAAAAGTTATTGTAATTATTATAAGAGTTTGCAAATAGGGAGAATTGTCTTTCTATTTGTTGGAAAATTCCTTTGAATCAGGGTGATTCAAAGTCCACCGTAGTTGTTGGTGTGCTGTAAAATCAAGGAAGTGGTGTGTTTATTTGTTGTTGTTAGAAGATTGTAGGAGAAGTATTAGTGTAAGGCTTGTACAAAGATCTAAAAATAGTGGAAATCTCTCACAAGGGTGTGAGGAGACTAGATGTACCCTTGATTGGAAAAAGGAACTAATATAATTCTCTATGTCACTTTTTTGCTGCACTTTACTTTTTTTTATTTATTATTCGTTCATCGTTCATAATTCCGTAAAATTTCAAGAAACCAAAAAATATCATAAATCTCTAAAAATATCTTTAAACCTAATTCACCCCTCTTAGGTTACAATATATACTTAAAAAACATCATGTTGACGAGGCTCAAAAATCCCTTCAACAAAAGAAGGAGTCTCGTGCTAAAGGTCAGAGGGCTCACAGTGGTCAGGTGCCTGAGTTAAAGGAGAGAGTCTGGGAGTCCCTTCAACAAACTCTTACTAATGTGTATGGGTTTTTCGATAAGGAAGTTTACCAGGAAAAAGAACTCCGCCCAGGCACCTTCATTCCTTGCACGTAACTGAGCCTATTCAAACTTGTTCATAATAGGGATTTGGTGGACAGCCATTGTGAAACGTCTTAAAGTGATGAGGTTTAAATTTATTCTTTTTATTTTTTCACTTATTTTTAATGTTAGTGGGGATTTGTAACCACCCTTCCCTCCCATGTCCGTAGAGGCAAGGTCTTCTTATAGGGCATAAGCCTCACTAACATTATAGATACATGAAAAGGAGAAAACGAAGAAAGTTAAGCCTCCTCGCTCTGAGACGCTACATCACAATTGTCCATAAATCCCCATCCTAAATAACTTTGAACGGGTCCAATTTTGTGCAAGGAATAAAAGTTTCTGGGTGAAGCTCTTTTGCCTGGTCAATCGCATGAGCAAAATCCTTGTACATATTAGTCCAAGTATACTGAAGGAACTCATTAGCTCTCTCTTTTAGCTCAGCCACCTAGCCATCATGAGGGATCTGATCTTCAGGACGAGACTCTTTCTCCAGTTGAAGGGATTTTTGAGCCTTGTTAGCACAGCGGTATGCCCCTGCAGCAGCATCGACAATCTCTTTACAATGCTTCTTCTGTGCAACCAAGGAAGCTCAAGCTCAGCTATTCGGGAAACTAAAATATATGAAGAACTATGGATCTTCGCGTTCTATTGGAAAGCATCAACAGGAAAAACCTTTTCTCGGAGAGCAAATGTCTTCTCCTGAAACTCCGAGCACTTATGCTATATAACTTCACACATCCCTTTCCAGGTATCCCTCTCCTTTGAAGGTTTACCAATAGTCAGAACATCGCCCCGACCATCAGTAGCAAGGGAAAACAAAGAAGCCACTTGGTAAGTGTAGAAGGTAGCCTTAGAGAAAATTTGCATCTTTACCGCCCCATGAAGATTTTGGTGATAGGCCATATCCTCATTGAACATAGTAGAAGAAGCTTCCTCGAGAGTTTGTGTAATCCGAACAGGTAGTATGGCGAGAAATTTGAGAAAAGGAATGGCATATCATAAAGCAACACCCCTAGAAAGACAAGACTATTTAAGGGGATCTTCCTCTAAAAGGGGACTTTGATCCTGATCTCGGTCTCTCTTTGCAGGGGAAATAGGAAACTGTGGTTGGTCCTCCACAATCTTAGCAGCATTAACAGGAAAAGGTTGGTCATTTAGAAGGGAATATGTGGTAGCCTTAATAGTAAATGATACGATAGAAGTTGTAGAATGAGGATTAACATCCTGAGTCGGGAGACCAAGGTTAACATCTAAATAGTGGCAATAGCGTAAAACATCTGTAAAGAGTCCATTTTATCTACAAGTATAACAAATAGAGGTTAAAAAAAACTAAGGACTCTTTCCTCACCAAAGGTCTTTTTCCTCTCTGGGCAACCGACTGCACTCACAATGATAGTATGTTCCCATGTTGGTGTTCTTCTTATGTGTTGGATCTAACATATCCTAGACCTTCTAACAACTATTTTGAGTCGGAATTTCCACTTTTTGTTGTGTTTCATCTCCCTAGATTCATTGGATTTGGTCTTGATCTCCTTGGATTTCAACCAAACGTTTACATAATTTTACAAATTTGTAAATGAACATTAAATATTAGATAAAAATGATTTAATTCATAAAAAAAATTTTATTAAATAATTTATACTAAATCCATATACAAGAATTATTAGTCTAAAAAGTAATTAGTATATAATAAATTCTAACAAATTGGATTTTCATGCTGTCAGATGTATTTTTTTGCATTATACACCTAACAAAAGAGAGAACAAATGTTACCTTCCTTAACAGTGGAATTTTTTTATCTTCAAAGATGTCACCTTTCATGAGAATGTGTCATTCTTCCCTCGCCCTCGATCTAAAGGAGAGAACATAAATGACCTAGAGTTTATGCCTGAGTTCCTTATCCTTGATCCTAGCCTCCCTAGAGCACAAATCTTCATTCCAACTTTTGAACTTGAGTCTATAAGTATTTTTGGTTATTCATTAATGAACATGAATTTGGGTCTATAATTGTTCTCGGTCCTCCAATGTCTTCTATTTTGCAAGAATTATTGCCTTCAACACCAACTCTGGTATATCAGAGAAGAAATAAACTCGACATATTCTAGAAACAAATTCAATTGTCTGAAATAGAGGTAAGTATTGAAAAAGATTTTTTTTATTGATGGCTCTGAAATTTCTGATAGTTTTGATACTACATAAATGATTTAGATATTGCTTTGATGATTTACATATTGCTTTGAGAAGAGATAAAAGATCATATTCCTTCACATATAGATATCATGTTTATAAATTTGTCTCTTCTATGGTATTTAGAGTTTTATTACCGTTATTGATTATGTGAGAATTACATCTGATTCCTGCGACATTGAAAAATAAAAATTGGATTCAAACTAGAGATTAGGAAACAAAAGCACTTGAAAAAAGTGTGACTTGAAAGATTGTTGAGATGCATAGAGCTAATAACCTAGTTATTTGCATGTGGATCTATTAAATGAAACAAAAGTTAGATAACACCCTTGATCGTTACGAAGTCACTAGTGAAAAAGAATATACTTATAATGATAAAATCTGAATTATAGATTAAATATTAAATTAAAGTAGAATTTATATTAGTTGTTATTTTAATTTGCAATGCTTTCTAGAATGTTATTAGGACCATAAAATGTCATTGGAATGAGATTTAATTAGTTATTGGGTCTTTAATTTATTATCTATTAGTATCATTATATATGTAGTATTTCTGCCACATGAAAATAAATCAAATAAAATGAAGTTATTTTATTTTTAAAAATTCAACAAATAAAAAAATAAAAAAAATATAATTTTATTTGATTTGATTTATTTTCATAAACACATGAAAATAAACCAAATCAAATATATAAATTAAAGGCCTAATAACTAATTAAAGTCCACTTCAATAGCATTTTAAGATTCTAAGGATATTCTAAAACACATTGCAAATTAAAATAACAATTAATATAGATTATACTTTAATTTAATATTTAATCTATAATTCATATTCTAATACATACCTATGATATTGATTATGAGGAGAAATTTGCTCCATTGATGAAGATAAATATTGTTCATATCTTATTATCTATTGTTGTTCACTATGACCGGAACTACATTAGGTTTTGTTCATATACTCCTATAATTAATTAAAGAAAAAAGAAATGAACGTATATAAATAAATAAATCATATAAAAAAAGTGGTTTCTATCCCACGGAGTATGCAGGTACACACAACTATGTTTATTATTACATAAATGACAAGAATTCAAGATATGTCTTTGGAATACAAAATTTAAGTACTATCTTCAATATTCAAACTACTACTAGTATGATTTATCTTTGAATACAAGGGACAATACTGGTCTCTCATTCATTTGAGGGAATACCTTAAATTTAAAATCTTGAAGTCATCACTTTTTCTTCTAAAAAGAAAGGTCAGGTCAATAATATCTCTTTCGTTATCATGTGAGTGTGACTCTTGAATATCAGGCTTGACAATAATATTTCTTCATTGACCGCAACATATCTTGTCATTGAGGTTTACTTATGGATACACTGTCTCTATGGACTACATGAACACACAAAATATTCATTTATTGATTAACTTAATTAAACTTACAAGAAAATTGATTCATCATGTATCTATCATTGCTCCTAATTGAACAACACCTTCTCTAACAACAAAGAGTGCTATGGTTGGTAATTTATGCGTAAGTTATACTCCCTCTGTAACATAAAAAATAAAAAAATGTTTTTATTTGCATTGTTTTCTATCTCAAAATAATTAATATATATATATTTTTTTTTTACTATTATATCTTTATTTATTAAATTTTATTGTATTTGACTATTCTATTAATTATAATTAATAAGGATATTTTAATAAATAATACACTTTTCATCCCAAAATAATTATCCCATTTTAAAAAATTATTTGTCCACAAATATTTTACATTTTAGTTTAACAAATACAATTTAAATTTTTATCTTTCAATCATAACCTCTAATTAATACTCTTAATTTATTATTTTCTAACTTTTATACTAAATCAAATATATCAATAATTAATATAAATAATTTAGTAAAATCAATATTCTCTTACATTTTTTAATTTGTATAAAAGTATCAAATATAATAATTATTTTGGAACAAATAAAATATTATTTTTTTATTAAAATTAATATATTTAATTATTTTTTAAAAACCATACGTTAATTAAATAAAATATTTTTTATGAGAAAAATAAATAATTAATTGAATCAAATATAAAAAGAAGTAGGACTGGACAACGGGCCAGGTTGGGCGGGTTCGGACCCAAAACCACCACCCAACCCAAACCGCGGGTAGCTTTTAAAGATCCATTTCCGCCCAAATTTAAATACGGTTTTAACGGGTTCGGTTTAGACAGGTTTCGAGTTAATACATACGGGTATTTCAGGTTAATAGACTAATCCAATATTTAATCCCCAAAATATTTTTAAATTATTTCTTAAAAAATTCTTTAAACTTTATTTTACCAATGGAGATAAGCTAATCTAAAAATTCAATAATTGTTCACATGACCAATGGATATAAACTATCAATGTCTAGTTTAGATGATTAAATATAATATAAATCCAAATTAATATAACATTGAAATATTTTTGTTATGAGTAAATGTTATCAAATACATAAGTTGGTATTGTCACATGTAAATACTAATTTTTGACAGGGTGTTTGACAAACATTATCATTTCCAAGAACCTTCACACAAGCTGTTGTCAAATCCTGTCAAAATTAAACTACATTTTAGTCACACTAAAATAAACCACATAACCACATAAACAAATTCAACCATAGTATATATTATACTTATTCAGTTATACATATTCAAGGATGGATATTCTCAAAATTAAAAAGAAAACAGAAGAGAAATTGAAATGGACCACAAAACCTGAATCTGTTAAACAAAAATCAAATAAGTATATTAGGACCACTATTAAACAAATATGAAACAAAACAAGGATCACTGTTAAATACTAAAGTTTAAATAACTTACTTAAATAGAACCAAGAATCACAGTTAATCATTAAACAATCTATATACAAATAACACAACAAATAAAATTCTTAGACAAACATACATCATAAATTGAAACCTAAATCATACACGCATGTCACGAGACAGATGAACATGCATGCATAGGAAATAGAACACTAAATCAAAACTCAAATTGAAATTGAAACCAAAACCACAACATAGTACAAAATTGGATATGGTTACTAGACAATGAACATAAAAAAACAGAAAAGGTTAATGATGTGTTTTATAGAGAAATTGTGACAGATAAAATCAATTGTGCATTATGCAGAAATTATAACAGATCTATGTTCTTACAAATTACTCTTTCTTCCCAAATTTTAAGTCATCATATAAATGATAACAAAGGTCCTCCATATTGACCTATTAAAATGATAACTACAGTAATCCTAAAAACAAGAATGTTAAATCATAACCCTTACCTTACCTTGCATTTGCTGCAGACCAAGTTGTTCCCGCACGACCTCTATTGCTGCTTATTTACCAAGTTGATCCTGACTATATGGCATATGTTGCTGCTAATTTACCAAGATGTTGCAAAATGTATCAATTGATCCTGACTATATAGCGTATTGACGCAGTTTTACCAAGTTGTTCATGCATGGCCTCAAAATGTTCTATTGACACAATTAGCAATACTTCATCTAACTAATGGACAACCGACCATGACATTACCAACTTTAGTTCAGAATTAATTAGTAGTAAATCCAACTAATAAACCACTAATGATAATTAACACAATAATATATTGTTTGATGCATACCAAAATTTGGCTAGCTTGAATATCTTCAAAATCCACAGGACAAAATATATATTGTTTGGCCATTGAGTAGTCACAAAATATAAGTCACATATGACTTCAAAAAACATAGTTGATCTGAAAAATTAAACAAGAAAAATATTAAGCTTTAAAAAGGAATAAAGTAATAAGTAAATCAAATTAATAAAGTAAATATACCTCCATATTTTTCAAGCACAACCAGAAGGTTGTGGCTGAGACGGTAAAGATCCTCTTCTTGCTGTAGAAGAAATTTCTTCAAATTCTGAAATAATGAAATAAACATTTTTTTAGAAAGATATAACAATTATGAAATAAATATATAACATTTTTAGAAATAATTTTACCTGCTATAATATCTTCAGAAAGCTCAAAATCTTCCATGAGGTTCAAGTCTTTGAAATAGGTAAAAGACAACTTTAACCAATTCTGGCTGCAAATTAATGCCTCTGCCATTTTAGGTTTTAGGGAGCTCCTATAAGTTTCTAAGACTCTCCCTCCCGTACTGAAGGCACTTTCTGATGCAACCGTAGACACTGGTGTGACAAAAATATCTTTAGCTATTGTAGATAAAATAGGATATTATGTTGAATTGTGTTTCCACCACACAAGAATGTCAAATTTAGGATCCCTTTTGACACACTTACTAGAGTAAAAACCCTCAAGCTCATTTTGTTGATCAATCGAGTCTTGTTCCTCTAAATGTTGCTCAAAAGCATCGGCTCTAGCCATTAGTGAAGGACGGCCAGCTGTTGTTTCATCATTGGAAACATTGTTTTCACCACTACCAAGAGGTTGTCTATTATGATTTTGGTCATAAGCTTGCTTATACCAATCATACGATTTTTGTAAGCTCTCTTTTATAGATTTGATCAACCCGATAGCAAACACAGATCCAACTCCATACATATCCTTAAAAGTCCATTCAATATAACTCAACTTGTATCTTGGATACAAAATAATTCCAAAATAAATCAACTTGTTCATCTTAGTAACACACCCCAAATATCTATTATACTTTTCCATCATGTCCCCACCCACACTTGCAGAAACACCATTCAAGTTCATAGTAGCTTGCTTCAGCTCACAATAGATCGCAGGCACTTGGTGAAAAGCACTATGCAAACTCACACTTTGAGAGGTGGAAAAAACATTAGTTACTTCATAGAATAACTTTAAAAAAGAGATAAAAGTGTAAGACCCTAATTTTGACCCTAAGATCCCTCATGGCATCATATCATTGCTTATTGCATTGCCTCAAGGATCATAGCATGTTTGGCTTCTTAACCCTAGGGTTGGGACTTGTGTGAGTGGTTTGAGACCACCAAGCATGCTTGCATTGTATATTATTGTTTTTCTTATTTTGATTACTAACCAAAAAGCACAAAAATATGTCACTAACTCTTTTTGTTTTGAAGCTCAAGTGATCATGTGCTCCAATGCTCCTAGGAGACTCCTAAGCTCAATAAAGTGGCTAGATGAAGATGAGAACAAGCATGACAATGGTCCACAAAGTTCTTAATCATCATATATGTCTCTCAAGTGTCTCAATTTGCCAATTTGATCAAGATAACCCAAAGGGCTTGAGGTTTGTTTCCCAAGGAAACCCTAATTCAACTGTGCTTTGACTGTGCCTTGCTCATGAAGCAACCTCAACCTATGATCAAATTTAATCAAGGGAAGTTATTTCATTCATTATTTTATTCATATATGAGCCTATTTTTGGATCCTCAATCATTCATTCATCAAGATTTGAAGTGTGGCCTTCAGAAGTTGACCAGTCAAGTCATCTAACTAAACTGAGGATCACTGAGACACAACTTGTGATGTATTTGTCAAATGAAGATTACCCAAGGAGAAAAAATGTTATTAAGAACCATATGAAAAACTTTCATTTTCATAAAAAATCCATTTGAAACTTGGAAGGTCATAATTCATTTCAAAACATTATAGGTCATTTTGACTAAAACCCTAATTTTAGGTCAACTTCCCAAGGACCTAACTTCCTTAATTTTTATGATTTTGAGGTGAGACCAATTGCATTGGAAATATTAAGATGTCTACTTTAAATGTTATGTTGGATAAAATTCCATAATCCTAAAATAAATACATGTGATAATACAAAACATTATAGGTCACTTTGGACCTAAGTCATTGAATTTGAAAAATGTCCAACTTCAAGTGCCCATAACTTTCTCATGAAAAATCCAAATGATGCAAAATTTAACTCTAAATTGATCATCTTGAAAATATGTACAACTTTGATGTTGGAGGTTTTTCCATTGAAGCTTCCATCATTGAAACAGAAGGGCTTGAAGATGCTTGCTTTTGGTAAAAAAATTCAAAGGAGAACCTAGACATGTTTTGTACCCAAACCTTCACAACCAGTTTTCATAAATTTCCAATTGCAAAATGAGTTTTTTCCGAACATGACTTTTGTTCCTTATTTCAAGAGCTTTCCAACCATTACTCACATTAATTTGTTGGCTTTCCATGTGGGAGTTTCGAAGAGCTTTATGTTTATGTTCATTTTTGCATTGCACATTAAAACTTCATGTGCAAGCAAATGCTAATCCAATTGCACGTCTAATTCACTTCCATTTGATCTCAGCATGGATTTTCATTCATTCTTGAGCCTTACATGTGCCTGTACAGGCCCATGCAAGGAGGATTCAAACTTCATGCACACGAGGGAAGCATTGCCTTGCATCACATTTCAGCTATAAATAAGAGTGCATTCTCATTCAAATGGGAACCAAGTGGAGATCTGAATTGCTGCTGAATTGAAAACCAAACCCTCATTAAAGGAATTTTCAGTTTTCTATTTCTCTTTCAATCTTGAATTTCAACATCATTAGTTGATCTTCAAGGCTCAATTCCTTAACCTAGCATCATCATCACACTTCCAGAGTAAGAGTAGATCAAGAGCTTGGAAAATTCGTGTTGTTTGGAGCTTCATTTCAGACGTAGAACCTCAATTTTCTTTGATTCAGATCTTGCAATATAATGTGAATTTCTTTAGTTTGTGCTGTTTTCTGAAGTCCTCATGCTTGAGGCAGGCCAGTGGTGGTCCTAATTTTGCAAATCGTGCCATTTCAATTCATGTACCATGATCTTCAAGCCCATGTTTCTCTCTAAATAGGAATTGTGAGGATGATCCATGGTTACAGGGGTGATGTACATCACCTCAGCTTCATTTTGATGTCCTCAGTTTTCATTTTCATTAAACTTTAATTTCCTGCGCGTGGTGGCCGGATCTGGTTAGATCGCCGGAGAAAATGGTGGTTTCCACCATCATCCCCACATGGTAGCCTCAAAGTCCTTGGATCATGCTGAAACGTTCTAATCGTGGCCTTTCATTATGTTAACTCATTTAAATACAATGTACTGCGCGCATGACTTGAGTGTTTCGTGTATCTGCGTCTTAGAACCACATGATCATTGCCACGTCAATTAATGAAACCATCTGAGGGCACTGCTTTTTTCTATTTTCTTTATTTTGTTTTAATTTCAGTTAATTCCTTTTATTTTCAAAAAAATCATAAATATTTTATTTGAAGTCACAAAAATATGAGACCAATGCCAAAAAAATTCTTGAAATATCTAGTTTCATATTTTGGTTTTTAATTATTTTTGTGAGTTCATTTAATATTTTTTGTGAATTATTTGGTTTTTAATAGTTTTAATTCATTTTAAAATACTTTTTGATATTTGAAAAATCCAAAAATATTTTCTTAACATATATGGATCATGATAAGTCAATGAAAAATAGTCTCATCAATTTCTTAATTGATTTGAGATTTATTTGAGATTTTAATTCATATTGTATTATTTTTCATTGTTTTTAATTGTTTTTAAATAGTTTCTGATTTCAAACATTATTGAGAAAATTTGTCAAAGTTTGTTTGACCATGTTAGACCTATGAGAATTTAATTGGACTTGTTGAAGTTGATTTGAATTAAATTTGAGGTTTGACCATATTTTGTTCATTTTATTTTGCATTTATTTTTAATTCAAAAATACAAAAAAAATATGAGTGACTTGTTGACTTGTAACCTTCATTTCTCTTCTGTTTAGCATTGGTTGATGATGACTTGGTTCACATTTGATCAATTTAGTTTGATACTTTATTTCCCTTTCCATCCATTTCATCTTCATCCCATTTCTTTTTATTTTTGGCCAATGAGTTAATGTCTTATGGTTAGTCTTGACAAATGAGAGGTTTAACCTTCTTTAATCCAAACCAAACTCAACTTGATCCAAGATCAAGTGAGTTGTTTTGTGTCCAAGATAGGTTGCTTCTTGGTCAAGCAAAAAACCTAAAGTCCATACAAGGCCTTTCTCTTTTCTTTTGGCATGACAAGTTTTAGGAGCTTGGCTTACTAGTCATGATCTCTAACTTGTGTTTATTTACCTATAGTTTTATTGACCGGCCTCAGATAGGTGTGACTACTACATTAGTCCACTTACAATTGCTTAACATAGCGCTACATTGTCTTATGACAAACTAACATAACTTCACTAATTACTAACTTTAATTTGAGCATTTAATTTCTTGCAATTTACTTTAATACAATTTACTTCTTGCTCATTTATTCATATTGCCTTTTCACTTTGCTCACTTGAGCACATATTTTATGTTTATGTCACTTTTTCTTTTGCTCATTTGAGCTCATTATTGTATATAAATATATTGTTGTCTTGTGTTGGTTTTGCTTTTGTTTTGTGTGAACCTAATGCAAAAAGGAGAAAGGACTTAGAATTAGGACTTACCTATACTTAAAGGAGTCCAAGAGCAACTAGGCCTCATGCCTTTAGAATGCTAAACTTGTTGAAGAGCAACTAGGCCTCATGCCTTTAGAATGCTAAATCTCAAAGTTGACTTCAAAGGACTTCCTTTCCAAAACTTATTCTTTGTCCATTCCCCTTATTGTGTTGTGAACTTTTTGATGTTTGCTCTTGTGTGATAGGGATTCCATCTTGAGATAGTAAAGAAGACCATTATCATGAATAGCCAAGCTAAGAGAGGCAAGCCAAGTGGAGATCCTAGGAGCTTGAATCTAAATTGTTTGATTGCTTGTGTATTTGCAAGGTCTAAAGGAAATGAGCATCTTGAATCATCTCTATGATTTCAAGAAAAGGAACTCCAAGGGTTTTATC
Organism: Lathyrus oleraceus; assembly: GCF_024323335.1. Lineage (NCBI taxonomy): Eukaryota > Viridiplantae > Streptophyta > Magnoliopsida > Fabales > Fabaceae > Lathyrus > Lathyrus oleraceus. The sequence continues at coordinate 454,011,974 of NC_066580.1, forward strand.
TTCTCTCTTATCTTTGTATGCTTTAGGACTAGCCATTCTCTTCTTCTCCTCACTCTAACCCAAGCCAAAAAAATCTTTTCAAACTTTGACATTGTTTTCAAACTAGAAACCTAGGCCTTATGCCTTTGATTTTTCAACATCTTTTCATTAATACTCATTGTGAATAAACCTTAATCAAATTTTGACTTCATTTTGTAAATACATCTAACTTGTAAATATAACTCACTTCAAGTTGCTTTTGTGATTCCAATGGCCACCTTATTAAAGCATTTTCATAAACATTAGTCATAGGTTTGAGTTATCATAGTGGTTGATGTGAATCTCACCTTATCCTTAGTGATTGGATTATAAGTCTTCCATACTTATTATAGGGTTAACCCCTCACTAGTATGTTGAAGCCTTCCTCACATGGTGGATTGTTGGTATAGGCTGAGTTTTCTCCCTTTGATAACAAAAGACCTTAAGGCTTTTGATCAAACCAATTCACCAATCTTTTGAGATTTTTTACCCCGAACTACGAGGTTTTGATCCTACCTTTGTGATGGTACGTATGCAATGGGTTCATCCATTCAAACAACAAAATTTGTAAATATAATCTATTCTCTTCTAATCCCTCCAATCTTTTGCACATATTTTCACAAATACCAACCTACAACACATATTTGCAAAAAGAGGTTCCCTTAGAGTACTAAGGATGTTTTGGGTGCGTAAAACCTTCCCATTTCATAACCAACCCCTTTACCTAGATCTCTGACATTTTTATTAGTTTTTGATTTGATAAAACTTCTTACTTGGCTTTTGTTCGCTTTTTAGCCTTTCCTTTGGATAAATAAAAGTGCGGTGGCGACTCGAATTGTATGTTTACTTTTGGTTTAGTCAATAAACCTAAAGGTAACGAAAACCCCGCTATAGAAAAGTGGCGACTCTCCTGGGGAATTGGTCTTCAGTGGGTTTAGCCTACTTTTTGCTTATGTGTGTTGTATGTTTATATTTGTTGGTGACATATTTTTGTGCAAATTTGGGATGACTGTATTGTTTGTAATGTATGAATTGCTTGATATATTCATTGCTTGTATGCTTGGTGGTTCCTTGTGAGATGAGTTATGTACCCGAACTCGAGTGAACTTATGATAGGAGAATGGCATAGTCTTGTTGACTTGTGTGGAGTTATTCCTTAGCAAGTTGACTTGCAAGCCCATTCACTTGGTGGAGGTCTTGTTGGGATCAATAATGTCCCACGAGTAGTCGTGGTTAGGCATTACTCTTTCCAATATAAACCTTAGAAGCCAAGGACCTTAGATACCTAGCCCATCTTGCCAATTTTAGGACGTAGTGTGAAGGTCATTCAAGTGTAAGATTTGATACGATTGTTACGCGATACTACACTCATAAGAGTCCCTCTTGAGAATATTTTTGGAGGACGAGTAGTCGTTTTATCCGATAATATCCAAAAGATGAGATGATGACTATGGGAACCTTTTTAGAACATGATTGTCAGGTTTAACCATAGTACACTCCCATTGGGTGGTTTTTAACCGAGACTCCATGCTCATGACTTACAACAAACCCTTGATTCGCGGTTGATCCGTTCTCGTACATTCTCAATATCAATGGAACTTGGGTGTTGATAAGGTGTAAACCATAATCCACCAAAATGGATTATTGATATTAACGATGACTTGAGCCATCCTGTGACCTTTGTGTGGTGTGACTTGCTTGATCCTTGAGTGTGATTGTTGCATCCATATCATCAACAATGAAAATTTTCAAGGAACTTAAGAGGTCTATTTGCAACTTTTTAGACATGGATAAGCAAAGAAGGAATACGAAGAAGTACAATTTCAGACAACCCGACTTGAAAGAGTTAAGAAGTTTGACATCTTATGTATTAGAGCCTTTGGAGTTCAAAGCTCGCCATGGGAAGCTCCTGTCTATTCTTTCTACTAAAGTGGATGAAGGTCTGATGAGTGTGTTGGTGCAGTTCAGCGATCCTCTGTATCGATGCTTCACTTTTCCGGATTTCCAGCTTTTGCCTACACTTAAGGAGTATGCCTATCATGTGGGTATACATATTCTTGATCAGTTGTCGTTCAGTGGCTTGGAGAAGATTCCGTCTTTTCAAGGGATTGCTGATATGCTTCACATAGATGTATTCGATATTGTTGCTCATATGACTAAAGATGGAATTCAAGGTCTCCCATCTGATTTTATCATTTCCCAAGCTACTTTGTTTGGGAAGGCCATGAGTGAGGACGCCTTTGAAGCCATATTTGTACTCATCATCTATGGGCTAGTGTTATTTCCTAACATCGACAATTTTGTGGATGTGAACGCTATTAGGATTTTCTCTTCTCTTAATCCCGTTCTGACTCTGTTGGGTGACACTTATTTCTCTTTGCATATGAGGAATGCAAAGGGTGGTGGTTCCATTGTGTGTTGTCCGCCTCTATTGTACAAGTGGTTTATTTCGCACTTGCCTCAGACGTTTGCCTTCAAGGAGAACAAAGGATGTCTACGGTGGTCTGCGAGACTCATGTCTCTCACTAATGATGATATCTTTTGGTATAACCGTGTTTATGATGGCATTCAGATTATTGATTCTTCTGGTGAATTCTCCAATGTGCCTCTTCTTGGTACATGTGGTGGAGTTAACTACAACCCTGTTTTGGCTCGCCGTCAGCTTGGGTTCCCCTTAAAGGATAAACCCAACAACATTTTGTTGGAAGGCTTATTATTTCAAGAGGGTAAAGATCCCCAAAACTTGAAGGATAGGATGGCCCGCGCCTGGCGCAAAGTTCATAGGAAGGGAAGGAAGGAGATTGGTCCGAAGAATTGCATTGCTTTGGAACCCTACACCTCTTGGGTGAGAAGGAGAGCTCTTGAGTACCTCATGCCATATGATTATCCGAGACCTACCCCTATGGTTATGGTTGGGCATTCAACCCTCCCTAACCAAGGAGTAGAGGAGTTGAGAGATGAAGACCTTCGCGTGCTTGGGTTCGTGAGCGCGAGGAACTTCTTCAGAAGCTCAAAGATAAGGATGCAGTGATAGAATTTCTAGAGCATCAGGTTATCGATGAGCCTGATAATATGGTTACTTCTCTTCTTCCTCACTCATCTAGGTTTTGGAAGAGGAAGTATGACCAGCTTACCAAGGAGAAGGCTGATATGGAAGCAGCTTATGAGAGAGAGGTGAAGAGGCTTCGTGCAGCTTATCTTCCGATCTCGAGAGCTTTGGATGATTGTTTCTAAGGCTCCATAGGATGTTCATTCTCCTTTTCCCATGTATTATATTTGGTTACCAAAACTGTACTACTTCTTTGGTGTAAAAAGTTTCCCAAATATTATTGCTATGAGTATTCCATATATGTCTTAAAAGATTAATATTTTCAAATAGATCTCTATAAAATTTCCTCTAATAAAAACAAACCATATGCACAAACATTGCATGCATCATATGCATAAGCAGGTTTTGTTCTGAGCTCTTGATCAGTGGTCTAACTCTTTGTTCTTCATTTATTTTGGAGACAAGCTGACGCACCGGTATAACACCAGAGCCAATCATCCGAGGATAATGGAGCACCTAGAGCAAGAGAACAGGGACTTGAAAGAAGAGATTTCTAGGCTGACTGCCATGATGGAGTCAGTTCTGGCCGCACAGAGCCAAGCTTCGCCAACTCCTGCAACTCCTCCCGCGAGGACGGTTATATCCGAGATAGCGACTTCAACGGTGCCTGCTGCAACAACCCATTTCGCTTCATCTATGCCAGCCGGGTTCCCTTGGGGAATGCCTCCCAACTTCATACCAGAGGGTTTCGCTCCTACTCTCGCTTCTATGCCGGCGTCTAGCCCGGTCCTGTATGTGCCACCTCCCGTTGTGCACACCTTACCCCGTGTTGAAGACACCATCTATCATTCCGAGCCGTTCGAGGGTCCGGATGTAGATGAGAAGATGGATGAGATGAAAGATCAATTCCTTGAGCTGCGCAAGGATTTGAAGACGTTGAGGGGTAATGACCTCTTTGGTAAAAGTGCTGTTGAGTTGTGCCTAGTGCCCAACGTGAAGATCCCAATTAAATTCAAAGTACCTGACTTTGAGAAATATAAGGGAAATACATGCCCTCTCAGCCATCTTGTGATGTATGCTCGCAAGATGTCAACACAGACTGATAATGACCAACTGCTTATCCACTACTTTCAGGATAGCCTGACAGGTGTTGCGCTCCGATGGTATATGGGGCTGGAGAGTGCAAGCATCTGCACTTTCAACGATTTAGGCGAGGCCTTCGTCAAGCAATATAAATATAATGTGGATATGGCTCCGGATAGGGACCAGTTGAGGGCGATGTCCCAGAAAGAGAAAGAGACCTTCAAGGAGTACGCCCAAAGATGGCGAGAACTGGCAGCTCAGATAGTGCCACCCATAGAAGAGAAGGAGATGACAAAGATCTTCTTGAAGACTTTGAGCTCTTTCTATTATGAAAGAATGATTGCCAGTGCTCCCTCAGACTTCACCGAAATGGTGAATATGGGGATGAGATTGGAAGAAGGGGTCCGTGAAGGGCGTTTATCTAAAGATGACAGTTCCTCAGCAAAGAAGTATGGAGGCTTTTCTAGGAATAAAGAGGGAGAGACTCATGTTGTATCCTCTCATATCAAAAGAAGTCCCTCTGTAAGGAGGAAGGATGTGCGTCCTGCCGTCAACCAACACCAGGTGGCTCATATAGCACCTGCTTTCCGAGAAGTTCATCATCAACAACAACAACAACATCGTCAACGATAGGCCTACCAGCCTCGCAACAATAACAACACCAGCACCAGCAACTACGAGAGGAAAAGGGTAACTTTTGACCCGATTCCGATGACATATGCTAAGCTTTATCCTTCCTTGATCGATAGGAAGCTGATAACTCCACGAGACCCTCCCGATGTACCAACCAATTCTCAGTGGTGGTATAATCCAGAGCTTCATTGTGTGTATCATTCCGGTGCGCCCGGACATGACGTGGAGAACTGTTACCCATTGAAGAACAAGGTGCAAGACCTTGTGAGAAGTGGGATATTGTTTTTTGAGGACGTAGGTCCGAATGTTAAGAAGAACCCATTTCCCGATCATGGGAAAGCAGCTGTTAACATGGTCCAGGGATGCCCTGGCAAATATAAAGTCCTGTATGTGAATGACATAAGGCAATCTTTGGTCGAGATGCACAAGCTATTGTGTGAGCATAGCCACTACGAGCATGACCATGATAGGTGCTAGGTGTGCACTATCAATGAGAGAGGATGCTGTCAAGTGAGAAGGGACATCCAAGAGATGATTGATTAGGGAATGATTGAAATACTTCAGAATCATAATGAGGATGAAGTTGATGTTATCACCCCAGTGTGTAAACTTCCTGAGCCTGTTGTTATCAGATATGATGGCAGCAAGAAGAAGGTATCACCAACTCTTGTGATAAAGCCAACGGGTCATGTCCCGTCTGTTCTCCTTATTGTGTTGTGAAATTTTTTATGTTTTCTCTTGTGTGATAGGGATTCCATTTTGAGATAGTAAAGAGGACCATTGTCATGAATATCCAAGCTAAGAGAGACAAGCCAAGTGGAGATCCTAGGAGCTTGAATCTAAATTGTTTGATTGCTTGTGTGTTTGCTAAGTCCAAAGGAAAGGAGCATCTTGAATCATCTCTATGATTTTAAGAAAAGGAACTCCAAGGGTTTTATCTTTTCTCTTGTCTTTGTATGCTTTAGGACTAGCCCTTCTCTTCTTCTCCTCACTCTAACCCAAGCCAAAAAAATCTTTTCAAACTTTGACATTGTTTTCAAACTAGAAACCTAGGCCTTATGCCTTTGATTTTTCAACATCTTTTCATTAATACTCATTGTGAATAAACCTTAATCAAATTTTGACTTCATTTTGTAAATACATCTAACTTGTAAATATAACTTACTTCAAGTTGTTTTTGTGGTTCCAATGGCCACCTTATTAAAACCTTTTCATAAACATTAGTCATAGGTTTGAGTTATCATAGTGGTTGATGTGAATCTCACCTTATCCTTAGTGATTGGATTATAAGTCTTCCATACTTATTATAAGGTTAACCCCTCACTAGTATGTTGAGGCCTTCCTCACATGGTGGATTGTTGGTATAGGCTGAGTTTTCTCCCTTTGATAACAAAAGACCTTAAGGCTTTTGATCAAACCAATTCACCAATCTTTTGAGATTTTTTACCCCGAACTACGAGGTTTTGATCCTACCTTTATGATGGTACGTAGGCAACGGGTTCATCCATTCAAACAATAAAATTTGTAAATATAATCTATTCTCTTCTCATCCCTCCAATCTTTTGCACATATTTTCACAAATACCAACCTACAACACATATTTGAAAAAAGAGGTTCCCTTAGAGTACTAAGGATGTTTTGGGTGCGTAAAACCTTCCCATTTCATAACCAACCCCCTTACCTAGATCTCTGACATTTTTATTAGTTTTTGATTTGATAAAACTTCTTACTTGGCTTTTGTTCGCTTTTTAGTCTTTCCTTTGAACAAATAAAAGTGCGGTGGCGACTCGAACTGTATGTTTACTTTTGGTTTAGTCAATAAACCTAAAGGTAACGAAAACCCCGCTACAAAAAGCTCTAACAATGTCCCAATCATCACTACTATGAGGACTACCTTTTCCAAATAACTCCCTATAGCTCGACTCTTCATACTCAAGCTTATCAAAACCAGCTTGAAACTTCTCTACAGCCTCAAGCATCAAATATGTCGCGTTCCAACAAGTTGAAACATCTAGACATACTAGTCTTTTACAAGTTATTCGAGCAAATTCAATGCATTCTTTAAACTTGGTTGCCCTTTGAGGTGAGGACTTGACAAATCTAACAACATCCCTAACACTAGTAATAGACAAATGCTTATCTTTCAAACCCTCATTTACCACCAAGTTCAATATGTGAGCAACGCACCTCATATGAAAACATTTTCCATCCCCATCATCCCATTCATAGTTGTTATTTTTCTATGCAAATATGCTACAGCTACATCATTTGAAGTTACATTATCAACAGTTATGGTAGACACATTCCTAATTCCCCAATCCCTTAACACCTCTTTAATCTTCCTACCTACCGTATCACCCTTGTGGTTTGGAATAATTGTGAAGCTTATAATTCTCTTTTGATAGTTCCATTCTTTATCCACAAAGTGTGCCGTAAGGGTTAAGTAGTTTTGATTTTGGATAGAAGTCCAACAATCAGTAGTAAGTGCTACTCTATTGCAGTCAGACTTAAAGAAGGCTTTTAGTTTTTGTTTCTCATCCAAGTGTAGCTGAAAACAGTCTCTAGCCACTGTACGCCTAGATGGAAGAGTAAATTGGGGTTGCATTACTTTAGAATAGTACTTAAAACCTTCCCCCTCAACTGCACTAAATGGTTGTTCATCTAGAACCATAAAAATTGACAAAGATTTTCTACAAGCTTGCTTGTCAAATTTGGAGCTAACATGACCCAAACTAGATCCTTCTACAGAGGGGTATGTAAGAATAGTTTGGGTGGGATCAATGGTTCTAGGCTTCTTTGCACATTTTAAAATGTGATGGTTCATGTTGGTGGTGCCTGTTAGTTGTAATTTTAAGTGTCGGGTTTTTGTTATCGTATCCACAGGGATTGTAAGATATCACCGCCGTTCGATGGTTGTATTAATCTTAGCTTAAGTAACACAGGGGGTTTTGGTTTTAATCACGTTATCTTGCATAAAAATGTAATCAAATGCGGTGAAAGTTATGGTTTGAATATTTGAGAAATGTTGCCAAAGTTAGGGTTCAACGATCACTTTGCATGTATTTGTTCGGTCAACAATCTTATAAACTCCTTTAGATGATAAATTATTTCACAAAGTCCTCCCAATGTGTTTCTCTCGAACACACATTGTGAGTTTTCCCATTTTGATCGATTGTTTATCTCTAACACAACCTATCAAAATGACAACTTTTTGGTTCAACCTTATGGTGAACAAAATCATTCATTACTATCTCTAGCTAACAAACAAGATTGGATGAAAACCTAGGTTAAGAGTTGGCAAACATCTCTCGATCATAAACCAACACAAAGAGTTTTGAATAAGAACAAAGTTTTCATCATATATTCACCATTAAAGAGTTTACACATGAAGATCCTTACATTTACACACAAAGCTAATGATCATCTACATCTAACCTTGACAAATGGAGGACTTAGCTACTCATTTTCATGGTAGCTTGGTCGGCATGTTTCGGAAGAAGGTTGATCAACATCCGAGTCGAATAATCGAGATTGGATGGGAATCCACCTTCTTTTTGTAAAAGATGGTTAAGAGATGAAGAGAAATGAAATTTAGGGCACAAAAGCTTCCAAGAACAATGCTGTAAAAATATCTAGAAAAAGTGCAAAAGTATGGAAAAACTAGGTATGGCTTCAAAAAGTGGCACTTGCTACTTATAGAGCTGTACTGGGCTGTCATGCTCGCTAGACGAGTAGAATGGCTCGCCTAGCGAGGGTCTAATTGAGGCACATGAGGCACCTGCGCCCAGAGAAACAGCCTATCTCAGACTGTCATGTTCGCCTAGCGAACAAAACCTTCGCCTAGCGAAGGGATCGCTTCAACCCTCGCTCCAGCGAGGTTGAGAGGTTTGGCTACTGGAATCCTCGCTGGGATCTCGCTGATGGCTCGCCTAGCGAATGAGTGCTGGCTGCGCTCTTCACCAAGTCTGGACGCGTTCGCTGCAACGTTCACTGGAAGCTCGCCTAGCGAGTCCTTCGCTACAGCTCTCGCCTAGCGAGCGAGCTGATGAATGCATCTTCTCTTTGGTTCCTTTGCCAACTTTCTTGTGTCTTCATTTTCAATTATTTCATGCCTTCTTCCTGCACAATAACACACAAATTAAAGGTACCAAGATCGTTTATCAATGTATTGCATTTCATCCAAAACAAAGGTGGTTTTGACAATTTAGCAAGGAAATGGAGTGAAAGATACCCATATTTGATAGGTCAAATAAGCACTTTTGGGTATCTAACAACTCTCCCCAACTAGATTCTTGCTTGTCCTCAAGCAAAGTATGCCTCTTGAAGGACAAAAGGATTTGCTTTAAGAAAATGGTTTCTCCGAAGTTGGATAAAACGGCTCAAACACAAGCGAATCAGCATATACAAGTTTCCAATGGTTCGAATAAAATAATACACAAGAACTAAAACTTAATAGCTATGCGAAATATTTATCTATCTACAACAATATTATTCTGAATGAATCACCCTATCTCTCCTCTTCGAATAAGGAATGAAGAATTTACGCGTTTGCAACCGCGGGAATAATCTCACTCTCTAACAAATAATGAAGAAATCAATTCGATTCATACAATGTCTAACAATTATAAATGGTAATGTGGAAGCACGAAGATCACTAAGGGCTTTTCGGTTGAAGCTTGGTCAGGTTAACAAACAAGGGTCATTTCTAAGGCCATTGAAAACGAAATTGCCGATGCAAAAGAGACATTCACTGTACACATATTCACACATCTCGACTTCGTTCCATTTGTTTCTTATTTGAAACCTTCACAACTCTTATTTCACAACTCAATTTTTTATTTTTCACTATTTTTCTTCCAAGAAAGCATTCATTTTCATTCTTTCTATTTTTGTTCTTTTCTTTCACATCATATTTACAAAACAGATGTTTCTTTTCTATATTTTTATTTTCAATGCTTGCTCGGTTTTTCATTTTTTTTTCAAGAGTTGTGGTACTTACCGATTCTCCCCAACTTATTTCTTACTCACCCTAAGTGAATGCTCTTAACTTTTTACGGCAAAAGAACAATAATCAAGATTTTCCGGGTTGTAAAAAAAAGATTTTTGAAATCTCGCTTTATTTCAAGCTGAGATTCAACTGTTTAAGCTCAAAGGGGTTAATGAATACTCTCTCTGCTCACAGGTAAGTTGTTTTTGGATGTAGTTGTGCTCGATAAAAAACAAGTGTCTTGATCATTTCTAATTGCTTCCACATATTCACAATAATAAAAGACAAAGCATGAATCAAATGAATCAACAAAACTTATTAGAATCCAGCATTTAAGTGTACAATGGAGGTTTCCTCACAATTTGTGGTTTTAAGTTCTAGATGAAACATTCATTCAATTATGTTGCAAAAAGACAATATTCAATTTACCAAAAAGAGTAAAGTTCTTAATGCATTCTAAAATTCTAGCCGGAGGTAACCATGTACCTTTGCCTTATTCACTTGTTTATTCTTATCATTGCCATCCAAGCTCGGATGCACCTTCATTGGGTACTTCTTTGAGGAGCAACCAATCTAGAGGGTTTGCCACTCAATCAACCAAAAATTTATTAAAACAACAAAATTTAAAACAAAAATAATAATATAAACTTCAAAATTTAAATTTGTTCGTGGGGGACAAAACACCCCAAAAGTACAAAACCAAAGTCAAAATACAGAATCCGAAAATACAATAGAAATAAACATAAAAACTGAAAAATACAATAACTTAACCCTCTAAGGGCTCAGAATCCTCCTCGCTACCGGCTTCAGAACCGGTAGCCTCATCATCATCAGCTGCAGCACCCGAAGACGCACCAGCGCCCGCCCCCTCACCATACACAGGCCTGTCCACAGGCCAGTTGGCGTTAAGCAGAAACTGCTCACACGTCATCAAGGCATGATCACCACTTCCCTGCAGCTGTAACCGCTGCATAGAGTCGTGCATATCTATCATGGCACGCTGGGTTGCCGCCATCCATTCAAAACTGTAATCGCACACAGCTTGCAGGTAGGGATCTGGTCCAGGAGTAGAAGTACCAGGACCATCAGAAGCCCGGGTACTCTCTGCAGCTGCACTGCCTCTGGCATTCTTGGCCCTGCAATATTTGGCCATGTACCGGTCATCGATAGGCGACGGGATCCTTACCTGACCCCGAGACGGTAGTTTCACCTTTGCCTGAATGCACAAACTCATGATCAAGCACGGGAAAGCTAGGGGACAATTCACACGAGCCCCCGACTTTAGCCCGCTCTCAATCACGGACTTAAGCTCATTAGCGATGATCCTCGCCACATCGATCTGGACATTGGAGAGGATACTGTGAACCAAATGTGCCACTAGGATCGGCACTGTAGAAGTGTGGGACTTTGGCTGGATGTTTGTCAGAACCAAAAGCAGTATCAGTTGAGCCATGGGAGTCATGTCCTCCCTATGATACCTCATTGGAACCCCAGATGGGTTCAGCTCAACAGATTTCCCTCTTAATAGCAGGGCGGCAGAAATGGCTTCAACATCTCGGTGAAGCCGTAAATCAGTGTGGTATGTGTCTCTCTCCTCAGCTCCCAGCTGGAGCGGCTCACCAAGGACTCGGTTAATGGCATCCCTATCAAATGCAACAGGACGGCCGGCCACTCTAGATATCCAAGTAAAGGGCTCGTCATCATCAGGCAGTGCGTTTGCATAAAACTCACGCACCGTTGCTATGTCATAATGCTCAAGTGGGGAAACTAACCAATCCCGCTTCATAGTGTCTATCAACCCGGCAAATGCTCTGTTTGTGCCTTGGGGGTTGATGAGGAATCGCTTCTCCGGAAGAATTTTCTGTTTTTCCAAAGCAATGTACCTGGCGACCTGCTTCGGGCCGACAAATTTGTCGTTATCAAATTGGATCGTTACTGGACGGGAAGTGCTCGTTCCCTTCCTCTTCTTTGAATTTCCAGACCTTGATTCCATCTGCAAAATATAAAAGGAAACAACACACACCAAACAGATTAGACAGCAAAACCAAAATTTAAAGAACTGTCATGCTCGCTGCTGCTTCGCCTAGCGAAGTGGCAGCGAATGCTCGCCCCTGGTTCGCCTAGCGAGTTGCTAGCGAACCTTACGGGTTTTTGGGTTCTGCAGCATTTTCAGAGAAATCTTCCCAAAACCCGCATTCTAATGGTTTCAATTTCAGAACCTAATGATTTATCAATTAAACGAACGTTCTATGCTATTGGGGATTACACATTTACATGCAAAACCTAAAATCCCCAATTGCAAAACCTAAAATACCCAATTGCAAAACCTAAAATCCCACATGCAAACCTAAAGTTTCCCATACCACAACTCATCCTAATTGACATCCAAATCGGAAATAACAGAGTTCAAACATACAAAAAATGTAGTAGGGCAAACCTTAGTTACACGGATTGATTGAAATGTGAAGTGGAGTAGGGTTTGCAATCTTCCAAATAGGGATTAAGTCTTAGTGAGAGAGATGAAAATGAGAGAGTGTGGAGAGTGCTCGGTTAAAATTTTCCTCAGCAGAGTTGAAAGACAGAAAAGTTGTTTTTGGGCCAAAATGAGTGCCCTGCTGAGATTTTTAATAAGTGCTGTCATGCAGCGCTCGCTGCTGCTTCGCCTAGCGAGCAGCTAGCGAATCAGCTCGCTACTGCCTCGTCTAGCGAGCAGCAAGCGAGCATGACAGCAATTGCCTTTTCAAAGGCAGCAGTTCAGGTTCATTCAGCAAGGTGCTAGCACTTTGAATCCCATCACAACACACAGAAAAAGCAGTAAATACTTACAATGTTGGGGTGCCTCCCAACAAGCGCTTGTTTAACGTCGGCTAAGCTCGACGGTGCGATGCTCACAGAGGAGCATCCAACGGAATTGCACAGCTCTCGCGATCCACATGACCGCCGAGATAAACTTTCAATCGTTGGCCATTCATGGTCCAACTATCTTTCTTGTCCATGTCTTCAATGACAATAGCCCCGTACTCCTTCACCTCTTTCACCCGAAATGGCCCGGACCATTTTGATTTCAACTTCCCGGGAAACAATTTCAACCTGGAGTTGAACAATAGGACAAACTGTCCGGGCACAAATTCTTTGCTTCGGAGCTTCTTGTCGTGGTACTTTTTTTCCTTTTCTTTGTACAACCAACTTGAGTGATATGCGGCATTGCGCATCTCTTCCAACACAAGTAGTTGCACCTTCCTTTTGTCACCGGCCAACTCATTTTCAAAATTTAAATATTTCAGGGCCCACAAGGCTTTGTGCTCCAATTCAATCGGCAAATGGCAAGTTTTACCAAACACCAATTGAAAGGGAGTTAGGCCAATTGGAGCTTTAAAGGCGGTACGGTATGCCCATTACGCCTCATCCAAATTTTGGGACCACTCCTTTTTTGAATTAGACACAGTTTTTTCGAGAATTCTCTTAATCTCTCGATTAGAGACCTCGGCTTGCCCATTCGCCTGTGGGTGATACGGAGTTGTCACCCTATGTGATACACCGTAATGTTTTAAAATGCTTTCCAACGGTGCATTACAAAAGTGTGACCCTCCGTCACTTATCAACACTCTGGGGGTTCCGAAACGGGAAAATATGTTTTTCTTCAAAAAATTTATCACTGTTTTCGCGTCCGCCCGAGGTGAGGCAATCGCCTCAACCCACTTAGAAACGTAGTCAACTGCGACAAGCATATACTCATTCCCATAAGAGGGCCGGAATGGTCCTACAAAATCGATGCCCCAACAATCAAATACTTCGACTTCTTGTATATTTTGGAGAGGCATCTCATCTCTCTTACCTATCCCACCGCTTCTCTGGCAACTATCACAACTTTGCGCATGGGTGTGTGCGTCTTTGAAAATGGTGGGCCAATAAAATCCCGATTGGAGGATTTTAGTGGCCGTTCTCACCCCATTATAGTGTCCGCCGTAAGGCGAGTTGTGACAATGCCAAAGGATGCTCTGCGCTTCATCGCCAGTGACGCATCTCCTTAATAGGTTATCACTATCCAACTTAAACAAGTACGGGTCATCCCAAACATAATACTTGGCATCCAAAAGAAACTTCCTTTTTTGGTTCGAAGTTAGGTCGGGAGGCACAAAACCACTAGCCTTGTGGTTCGCAAAGTCTGCAAACTACGGCCTAACTTGAACTTTAAACAGTTTTTCATCAGGAAATTCTTCCCGGATTTCCTTCTCAGACGCTGTAACCTCCACATTCACTAAGCGGGATAAATGATCCGCCACCAAATTTTCTGACCCCTTCTTGTCTTTGATTTCCACATCAAATTCTTGTAACAAGAGGATCCAACGGATGAGCCTTTGCTTCGAATCCGGTTTGGTTAGCAGATATTTAATCGTCGCGTGGTCGGTATACACTACGACTTTAGACCCTATAAGATAAGACCTAAACTTTTCTAGCGCATACACTATTGCAAGTAGTTCTTTTTCCGTAGTGGCATAGTTTATTTGAGCCTCGTTAAGAACCTTACTTGCATAATGTATCGCATGAAATTTTTTATCTTTTCTTTGGCCAAGTACCGCTCCAACTGCGTAGTCGCTCGCATCACACATTAGTTCAAAATTTTCATTCCAATTGGGAGCGACTATTATTGGAGCGGTAACCAAATTTTCTTTTAAAGTCTCAAAAGCTTGCAAACAATCATCGGTTAAGAGAAATACCTGGTCCTTAGCGAGCAAATTGCTCAAAGGCTTAGCCACCTTTGAGAAGTCCTTGATAAAGCGCCGATAGAACCCGGCGTGCCCCAAAAAGCTACGGATGCCCTTCACATTCACCGGAGGAGGTAATTTTTCTATCACTTCAACCTTAGCTCTATCCACTTCAAGCCCCCTTCTAGAGACTTTGTGGCCTAGCACGATCCCCTCGGTCACCATGAAGTGACACTTCTCCCAATTAAGCACCAAATTGGTCTTCACACATCTTTCCAACACCGTTTTCAAGTTTGCCAAGCATAGACTAAAAGACCCACCAAATACCGAGAAGTCATCCATGAAGACTTCCATTGTTTTCTCTATCAGATCGGCAAAAATGGCTTGCACACATCGTTGGAAAGTCGCTGGTGCATTGCACAACCCAAAGGGCATTTTTCGGTATGCGAACACTCCAAACGGACACGTGAAAGCCGTCTTCTCATGATCGACCGGGTCAACCGCAATTTGGTTATACCCGGAGTAGCCGTCCAAAAAACAATAGTATTGTTGGCCCGAGAGTCTTTCAAGCATTTGATCCATGAATGGGAGTGGAAAATGGTCCTTTCGAGTCGCGGTATTCAACCGCCTATAATCAATACACATTCTCCACCCCGTTGCAACTTTAGTAGGGATCAATTCATCCTTGTCATTTCGGATTACGGTAATTCCATCCTTCTTCGGAACCACGTGCACAGGACTAACCCACGGACTATCCGAGATCGGGTAAATCATCCCCGCATCCAACAGCTTTACAACTTCCTTTCGAACAACCTCCTTCATGGTAGGATTTAAGCGGCGTTGTGGTTGAGCTACCGGCTTGAAATCCTCTTCCATCAAAATCTTGTGCATACAATAGGAGGGACTAATTCCTTTTAGATCGGAAAGAGTCCAACCCATCGCTTCTTGATTTGTTTTTAGCACGGTGATCAGACGGGCTTCTTCTTCATTTGTCAAGAGGTTGCTTATGATGACCGGCTTTGCCTCGGTCTCATCTAGGAATACATATTTCAAAGTAGAGGGTAGTATTTTCAATTCAATAGGCGCTTTTTCGTCAATAACCTCCTTCTTCAAGTCTTCTTCCTCTACTTCCCACGGTTGTAGGTCGTCTAAACTATCAAGTTCCTTTAAGCATTCCTCAAGAGCTAGCTCTTCTTCAACGGTGAAAACCTCCAATGAGTCGTCAAGAGCTAACTCCATAGGAGATATCTCATGAATATGCTTTGAAACGTCCAAAATAGCGTCTTCGGTCACATCGATGCGAAAGCTATCATTTCTATCTTTTGAGTGCTTCATTGCTTCGAATAGATCGAATGTTACTTCCTCATTTTGGACTCTCACCTTCATTAAACCGTCATCAACATCTATCATCATTCGCGCGGTCTTCATGAATGGTCGGCCCAAGATGAGCGGAGCATCATCATCTTCCTCCATATCAATAACAATAAAATCGACCAGGAAAAAGAATTTGTCGACTTTAACCAAAACATCTTGGGCTACCCCATGAGGATGGGTTGTCGACTTATCCGCCAATTGCAACGTCATTCGGATGGACTTAATTTCGATGTTGCCAAGCCTCTTTATAATAGACAAAGGTATAAGATTAATGCTCGACCCCAAGTCAATTAGTCCCTTCCCGACATAGATATCTCCAATTTTAACTGGCAAAGTAACTCTTCCCGGATCAACCTCTTTTTTTGGAAGCGTCCTTTGAATAATGGCACTACAGCTCGCATCAAGGACGATGATCTCCGGTTCCGTATACCTCCGCTTTTTTGTAAGTATGTCCTTCATGAACTTGGCATACTTGGGCATTTGCTCCAAGGCTTCGGCAAACGGAATGTTTATTTGTAATTGTTTAAAAATATCCATGAACCGGGCGTAATGCCGTTCATTCTCTCTTTTGGACGGGGCATGAGGATAAGGTAGGTTTTGGATTGGAGTAGTGCTCACTACCTCCTTTCCCTTTGCAACTCTAGCACTCCTCCATCTAGGCTTTTTCACTTCCTCCCCCCTTACTTCATCAATCGTATTTTTCTCAATCTCCACACTTTTTTTCTTTTCAACTTCACCATTCTTTTCGTTATTTTCAACTTCTTCCTCCTTACTCCACTCCCCCACTTCACTATCAACATTTTCCTCCAATATTTCCTCCTCATTTTCTTTCTTTTTCTCTCTTTGTTCACTCTCAACTCTTTTGTTATTCTCACTCATCAACTCCTTCCCACTTCTCGTTGTGACCGCCTTACAATGCTCCTTAGGATTTATTTGCGTATTTGCCGAAAAGGAAGGACCGGTTTGTTGTTCCGTGAGTTGCTTAGCAAGTTGCCCAACTTGAGTCTCGAGATTTTTTATGGCCGCGTCATTACTTTTTTGATTTGCCATTGACATTTGCATGAGTTGCGTCAATGTGTCTTCCAACTTAGAAGTTACGACTGGCGGTTGTTGAGGTATATAAGGATTTCGGGGAGGGTTTTGACGGCTAGAAGAACCACCTCCATAACCTTGGTTATGGTAATAGTTACTCCTAGGTTGGAACCCTTGGTTCCCTTGGTAATGTTGTTGTTGATTTTGAGGGTGCGGTTGATAAGGTTGTTGTTGTTGTTGTTGTCTCGGTTGGTAGTCCCTTTGGTTTGCCATGTAGTTTACATCTTCGAATCCCGGAGGTGGACAGAATCCGGTGTCATGCTCACCTTTACAAAGCTCACAACAAGCTATTTGTTTAGCTTTAGACGGTTCTCTCAACTCTTTAATTTATTGCGTTAAGAGTTCCACTTGTTGTGAGATGAGCTTGTTTTGGGCAAGGATGGCATCGTTCGTCCCTAGCTCAAGCACTCCCGGCTTCTTCAAAGAGTTGCCTCGACTTTGACTATGAAGATCATTTAGAGCCATTCGATTTATAATGTCTGTAGCTTCTTCGGCACTTTTTGACAATAAAGAGCCACCCGAGGTAGCATCCAACAACGTCTTGCAATTTGGTTGAATTCCATTTTTGAAGATATGGATTTGAGTCAATTCATCAAATCCATGCCCTTTACATTTCCGAAGCATGGACTTGAATCTTTCCCACGCTTCATTTAAGGATTCATTGATTCCTTGTGCAAACACCGAGATGGCCGTCTTTGATTCCATGAACCGGTTATGGGAGAAGAATCTTTCGATAAACTTTTCTTCTAACACGTTCCAGTCTGTCATTACGGCTGGTGTTTGATCTAAGTACCAATCTTTTGCTTTGCCGAGCAAAGCGTGGGGAATAATCTTCTGAACAACGGGAGCTCCTGAGCCTGATCCACTCCGGCCGCCAATGCTATCTCATAAAATTTTGTGAGAAAAGCAAAGGGATCTTCATGGTCCATTCCGGTGAATGGACTTCCATATAATAAATTAAGAGTTCCCGTTTTCATCTCAGCTTGCCTTCCCGTGTGGTTGGCAAACTGAGCGGTGTTTCTTGGACTGTTTATGCATGGAGTAGAAATAGGTGGTGGTGGTGGCTCCATGTTAGGTATGAATGGTGGTGGATTTGTGGTAGAAGAACTTTCTCCTTGCTCTTGACGTTGTCTAGCCTGTTGCCTCCTACGTCTCGTTTTGCTATTGTTCCTCCTTGCGGTTCTTTCGATCTCGGGATCAAAAAGAAGTTCGTCCACAGGGATTTGCCCTCGCATAAAACGTAAGCTGCACACTAAACCAAACAAATTATAAGCACAAGTCAAAAATTCGAAAGCTAAAAATTAAGCAACCATTGCGATGCTCGCAATATCAATTTACAATCCCCGGCAACGGCGCCATTTTGTTAGTTGTAATTTTAAGTGTCGGGTTTTTGTTATCGTATCCACAGGGATTGTAAGATATCACCGCCGTTCGATGGTTGTATTAATCTTAGCTTAAGTAACACAGGGGGTTTTGGTTTTAATCACGTTATCTTGCATAAAAATGTAATCAAATGCGGTGAAAGTTATGGTTTGAATATTTGAGAAATGTTGCCAAAGTTAGGGTTCAACGATCACTTTGCATGTATTTGTTCGGTCAACAATCTTATAAACTCCTTTAGATGATAAATTATTTCACAAAGTCCTCCCAATGTGTTTCTCTCGAACACACATTGTGAGTTTTCCCATTTTGATCGATTGTTTATCTCTAACACAACCTATCAAAATGACAACTTTTTGGTTCAACCTTATGGTGAACAAAATCATTCATTACTATCTCTAGCTAACAAACAAGATTGGATGAAAACCTAGGTTAAGAGTTGGCAAACATCTCTCGATCATAAACCAACATAAAGAGTTTTGAATAAGAACAAAGTTTTCATCATATATTCACCATTAAAGAGTTTACACATGAAGATCCTTACATTTACACACAAAGCTAATGATCATCTACATCTAACCTTGACAAATGGAGGACTTAGCTACTCATTTTCATGGTAGCTTGGTCGACAAGTTTCGGAAGAAGGTTGATCAACATCCGAGTCGAATAATCGAGATTGGATGGGAATCCACCTTATTTTTGTAAAAGATGGTTAAGAGATGAAGAGAAATGAAATTTAGGGCACAAAAGCTTCCAAGAACAATGCTGTAAAAATATCTAGAAAAAGTGCAAAAGTATGGAAAAACTAGGTATGGCTTCAAAAAGTGGCACTTGCTACTTATAGAGCTGTACTGGGCTGTCATGCTCGCTAGGCGAGCAGAATGGCTCGCCTAGCGAGGGTCTAATTGAGGCACATGAGGCACCTGCGCCCAGAGAAACAGCCTATCTCAGACTGTCATGTTCGCCTAGCGAACAAAACCTTCGCCTAGCGAAGGGCACGCTTCAACCCTCGCTCCAGCGAGGTTGAGAGGTTTGGCTACTGGAATCCTCGCTGGGATCTCGCTGATGGCTCGCCTAGCGAGTGAGTGCTGGTTGCGCTCTTCACCAAGTCTGGACGCGTTTGCTGCAACGTTCGCTGGAAGCTCGCCTAGCGAGTCCTTCGCTACAGCTCTCGCCTAGCGAGCGAGCTGATGAATGCATCTTCTCTTTGGTTCCTTTGCCAACTTTCTTGTGTCTTCATTTTCAATTATTTCATGCCTTCTTCCTGCACAATAACACACAAATCAAAGGTACCAAGATCGTTTATCAATGTATTGCATTTCATCCAAAATAAAGGTGGTTTTGACAATTTAGCAAGGAAATAGAGTGAAAGATACCCATATTTGATAGGTCAAATAAGCACTTTTGGGTATCTAACAGTGCCATGAGTCCTAGGGTCACATATGTATTTTTTATGGCAGTGTTTATAAGCTGCAGTTGGTGTACCAACTAAGTCATCTCGTAATCTAATAAAGTGCTCCCAACAAGCAGATTATTTCCTAGAACCACTTGCACTAGCTTTCCTCTTCTTTGTAGGTTGGGTATTAACTAATTCTGGTCCAACAACTTCAGTTATTGCTGTTGAACCAACTTCATTAATGACATATTGAGTAGGTATAGTTTGATTAGGCTGACCCATCACTGAAAATGAAGGAGCCATAATCAACAAACCATCACAGAAAGATAATTAAATAGCCATACAATATACATCCAGAGTTTCAGAATCACAAATTTCAATGGTACATTTCTCCTTTCAACATACACTCTCTTGTTACTCTCTTGTTAGACGCTTGCAAATTTCACGAGTTATAAGAAAAGTTCTTGTAACAATACAATATACATCTCACAAGTCATAACCATAAAGTTAAACTATAACATTATAATACAATAAGGACATGACCTTTTGAAACTGAGTAGAGTAAACAAAATATACTTTATAGAACAAATTTTAGGGAATTATACATGAATTGAAGGAAAAGCAGGTTGCAAAATTTAAAATATAAATCAAGTAAAAATTGGCTAATAAACTTATATTTTTTTCTACAAACCTACCAGTAGAATCCAGAAGTAGATCCCTAATGTTATATGTCTGTCCTTTATGCTTTAGAATCTTTAATACTGATCTTGTGTCCCAGCCAAATACAACCTAGAGCATATCAGACAAGTTAATAGAAGAAGAACTAGTGAAGCATGTATTTAGGTCAGAGATAATATCACATAATCTAGCTAGTGGAAAATTTAGGAAACTCAATTCAAACAAAATCTGATTTAATGGTCCAAAGTACTAAGCCTCATTATGCCAGAGTGTATACAAATTGTAAGTAACTCTTTCTCATCTAAAATATAAAACATAGAAATAACTTTTAAATTTCAAGCATAATATAGAACAAGTTGAATACACTTACAATTTAGTGGATATTGTTTTATGGTTCTTTGAGTTCTTTGATTGCTACTATCTTCGTGCTCTATCTCTCATAATAAACACATCAGTGTCAGGGTTACATGGTGGGTGAATGATGGTGGTGAAACTTGAAGCTACGAGGATTTCAAGGTGGATCGGTGGTGCGGTTGTCGTGAATGATGGTGGTGGACTAATGATGGGTGGTGACCGTTAGATCTAGGGTTTCATGGTGGTGAGAGTTGAAGGTGGTGGGTGGTGAATGATGGTGGTGGAACGTTGTTGAGAATTGAAGCTAGAAGATTTTCATGGAGGTGTGGCTATGAGTGAGAGAACAAGAAAATGCTTACTGGTATTGGGTGTGAGTGAGAGAATAGGAAAAAAAAAAGAATGAACTTTGGCTGGAATGAATTACTAACCCTATGAGGGTATCTCAATTGGGCGGGTTAGGGTATCCACGGTTCAGAATTTTGAACCCGGCCCACCCATATAAACCCAATTGAAACTGCTGAATTTAATCACTGGCCCCATGGACCGTTTGAACCCGCCCAGTTCGGTTTTCTTTTTCGGTTACCGGTGGATTTGGTCGGGTGAACGGTTCTTGTCCACCCCTAAAAAGAAGTATGAATGTCATATTAATCCAACACAGTTTTCATCATTTATTAATGATGATAATAAACTATAGTCCCTTACTGATAAGGCATCTAATGAGTGAAACTAGGCAATGGCTATAGAATTTGAATCTAGAAAATCTAAACTTACATTATTAACACCCCTACCTTTTCAGTCTTGTCATCCGAGTACGTAGCAACACACGACATGCTTAAGAAAAATCTAACTCCTTGAAGTGTAGATTTCAGGTTAAACGATTTTGTACACCAAAGAGAAGCCTGCACTACATAGCAGGTTAACGAATACAAATTAATAAACCAAATTTTCTTTAAACAAATCACAAAAATATGATAACAATTATTGTTCTGGACCGATCAAATGCTCAAATGATCAAAACAAATATATTTTAACTCTACTTCACTTGTCTCAAGGTATAAAATCAGTTCACATGATAAGAGTAAGATACAATTTCTGATATCTATTTTTTATTATATTCATCTTGAATCTTGATCTGACTTGAGTTTTGGAGTGCTAACCATCCAGATACACTGTAAAGGATATCGGAGTCACCGTTCAAGATCATCAATTTTTCAACTGTATCATTTTCTAGTTCTCGAACGGAACAATGACGTTGTTTGTGGGAAACGACTACTAATTCCTACGATTTCAATAATTCCTAATTTACCAGTTCGTAACCTCCTTAAGGCACCAAATCATGAGATAATTGACTTCCAATTTCCATACTTTCCATGAATTCACAATTGTTTTCCAACTTCACCGTTCGCAAATTCCTAAGATCTTGGGAGAAACACTCAGATGCGAACACGAAAATGTGTCACAGTCGATTCAATTAATCACCATTTTCGCTCTAATTCCTTGGAATCCATATATTTGATTCCCTCGAGAACTCCACAAAATAGCATAAGGAAGAATCCGATATCCAGTTCTTAGGTTACATTGGGGTTTAAAGGCGATTTCCATGAGGGTTAGGATGAAGATTCACACTCTGTCCTCCAACCTAACTTTTCCCGTACGTCCCACTGCTACCGGGGTACTAACTATGGCGACATCAGAAGCTACCGGAAGTTCATAGTTAATGACGCCCAAATACCACAAGCTCATAGTTAACGTCAAGTTCCAATCCAATATCGGGTGCCTCCCATTGGCACCACCAAATTTTTACTTGATGTAACATATTCTCCTCAGGCCAAATCAAAGAACATATGATCATTAACCATGCCCAAAGAAATGTACCCCGAATTCCAGTTGCAAGAATATCGGTCAGTGGAAGCCTCTGACCTCCGCTTAACATCCCCGTTCCGAAGGATATATTTGACAGAAAGAGTAATTCTTACTCTTTATATAGAAGTCGAAGAGGCGGCTTATCAAGGAATGTCGCCAACGCCCAACGATCACACCAGATCCGTGATAATTCGATCAAAATTCCGGATTGGCCATATGCAAATCCCTAACCTCATATGGATTACTTGGGGAGACACCACTTTATAGTAGGAAATAATCTGGGGGGTCTTGACCTCGGTGATCAAGAAGCAATTTTCCGAAGCATTTGACAAAGTAATTCAACGAGCCTAAAGTTTCAATGGTCGCCCTCAAGTTGCTTCCCCAGAGGAGCCAACCATCCAACTATATACCAGCAGAAAAATACAAAGCGGGGCAGCTTGGCACCCAGTCGAACCAAAGAAGACACCTAAAAAAAGGAAAGTGCACCCATCCTAGAGCCTTGTGGAAGGACAACGACCAAAGACCCTGAATTTCTATTGTCCATGACGGAGTCGCCATTGAAGGTTTATCTAACTAGTCTTTTCATTGTTTATTTGCAATGAATTCAATATATATATATATATATATATATATATTATATATATATATTATATATATATATATATATATTATATATATATATATAATAATATCATTGTACCTCCTGCCATATAGACGAATTCTAGTTTATCTCCTGTAACTTCTTTTTTTTGTAAAACTAATCTTGTCATTGAATTTTTTATTGTTTTAGACCCTGAAAAATTAATTTTTGTAAAACTAACCTTGGCATATGAAAATTATGTTGTTTTAGACCCTATAAAATTGTTTTTTTTTGTAAAACTAACTCGATAATTTTTTTTTTAAAATTAACCTTACCATATGAAAATGACAACCTAAACAATTTTACAGGGTCTAAAACAACATAATCTTAGGATGGCAAGGTTAGTTAAAAAAAACAATTTCACAAGGTATAAAAGAACATAATCTTCTAAAGGTAAGGTTAATTTTACAAATAAATATTTAAATCAGAATTCACCTATATGACAAAGGGGTCAACTGGTATTAACCTATATATATATATATAATATATATATATATATATATATATATATATTATATATATATATTATATATATTATATATATATATATATATAAATTTCTTCCTTTATTTTATACTTCTTTGTCCCTCTTTATTTTAGAGTGTTCAAGACAGGGGAAATAAAGATAAGAGCATGAATGTGTATTCACAGACTTAACACATTTATGTGATTCAGATACGACTTAAACACATGTCATGTCCGACTATGTA